>NW_006989751.1:0-48953 GCF_000164805.1 Carlito syrichta
CCAGCAGGCGAGGCTGCAGTGGCCGGGAGCGGCCATTGCACTCCAGTCTGGGCGATGGAGTGAGACTCCAGCTAAAAAAAAAATTTATTTATTTATTATAGAGTTGTGAAGGTTCAAGTGAGGATTTACTACATAAGTAGGCTGCATGCAGGTGAAGGTTGGGCTTCTAGTGGGTCCTCACTCCTTCTGGTAGTGGACCAGGTACCCATTGTGTTGTCATGTGCCCTCTACCCTACTCCCCCCATCACACCCTCACCTAGTAGTGCCCAGCAGCTACCAACCCCTCCTTTGTGCTAATTCGACTAGTGTTCACTGCCCACTTATGAATGAGAACATGTGGTATTTGAGTCTTTGTTTCTGTGACGGTACACTTAGAATGATAGTCTCCAACTACTTCCAAGTTGCTGCAAAGGCCATGATTTTGTTCTTCTATAGGGCTGTGTAGTATTCCATCAAGTACATGCACCACATTTTCTTTATACTTCTCACTGTCTATGGACAACAGGATTGGTTTCATGCTTTTGCTCTTGTGATTAATTACTGCAACCATAAGCAGATGTCTTTTTTTTGGAGAGTGATTTATGTTCCTTCAGGTTTATTTCCAGGAGAAGGATTGTTGTACTGTATGAAAGATCAATTTTTAGTTCTTTTAGAAATTGTCATACAGCTTTTCATAGAAAATGAACTAGTTTACATTTCCACCAACAGCGTGCAAGCGTTCCCTTTTCTCCACAGCTGCACCAGCATCTGTTGTTTTTTGACTTATTAACGAAAGTCATCCTTACAGGAGTTAGGTGGCATCTCATTGTAGTTTTCATTTGCATTTCTCTGATGATTAATGAGGCTGAGAATTTTTTAATGTGTTTGTTGGTTGCTTGCATGTCATCTTTTGAGATGTATCTGTTCATGTCCTTTGTCCACATTTTAATGTTCCTTTTTCTTCCTTTCTGTTTATTTTAATACCTTGCATATCCTGGATGTTAGACCTTTGTCAAATGCATAATTTTCAATTTTTTTCCCATTCTGTGATTTGTCTATTTATGCTCTTAATAGTTTCTTGTGCTGTGTCAAAGCTTTTTAATTTGATAAGGTCCTGTCTGTCTTTCTTAGTTTTTTAAAATTTTTATTATAAAGATGTGGGGTACAATTCAGGGTTAGGCATACAAACATTGATCATGCAGGTACCCTTGTTGATGAGGTATGTCCCTCCCTCCTTTAGTAGTTTCCCTTAACTGCCAATCCCACCTTCCCTCCCCTGACAGTTTCCCATTACTGCCAATTGCTTTCTTATAGCATTACAATTGTTTGCTTGGTTTATTTTAATTCCTTGTATATCCTGGATGTTAGACCTTTGTCACATGCATAATTTTCAAAATTTTTCTCATTCTGTGGGTTACCTATTCATACTCTTAATAGTTTCTTTTGCTGTGTAAAGCTTTGCGATTTGATAAAGTCTCACTTGTCTTTGTTAGTTTTTGTAACATTTGCTTTTGGGGACTTGCTCATAAATTCTTTGCCCACTTTAATGTCCAGAAGGGAGTGTCCTAGATTTTGTGATAAGATTTTTATAATTTGAGGTTTTACATTTAAGTTTTTGATCTATTTTGAGTTCAATTTTGTATATAGTGATAGGTAGGACGCTGACTTCTTTCTTCAGCATGTGGGTAGCTAGTTTTTCTAGAACTATTTGCTAAATATGCTTTCTTTTCCCTTACTGTTACTGGTAGCTTTGTCAAAGATGAGCTGGTGGAGGAACCATGTTTTTACTTCTGATATCTCTGTCCTGTTCCATTGATCTATGTGCCTCTTCCTGTACCAATATCCACCATCTTGGTTACTGTAGCCTTGTAATAAAGTTTACAGTCTGAAAGTATGATACCTCCCAATTTGTCCCTTTTTCTGAGGATTGTTTTCACCATTTATGCTCTTTTTGTGTTTCCACATAAATTTCTATATTGTCATTTCCAGAAATTGTGAAAAACGATGTTGGCAATTTGATGGGTATTACATTGATTGTGTAGATTGCCTTCATAGGATGGATATCTTGACAATATGAATTCTCTCAGTCTATGAGCATGGGATGAATTTCCATTTGTTTGTGCCATTCTTGATTTATTCAAGCATTGTTTTGTAGTTCTCACTGTAATGGTTATTCATTTCCCTGGTTTGGTGGATGTCAAGGTATTTCTTTTTTTTATAGCTATTGAGAATGAGATTATTTTCATTTTGATTTGGTTTTACACCTGCTTGTTGTTGGTGATAGAAATGCAACTGACATTCGTACATTTATTTTGTACCTGAGACTTTACCCAAGTCATTTATTAGTGCAAGGAGGCTTTTGACAGATTCCCTAAGATTTTGTAGGTATAGAATAATACCACCTGCAAAAAGGAATAACTTGACTTACCCTTTTCCTATTTAAATATCTCTTATTTCCTTCTCTTCCCTGATTGCTCTGATTAGGACTTCCAGCACTATGTTGAATAGGAAGTGTGAGAGTAGCATCCTTGTCTTATTCAAGCTCTGAAGGGGAATGATTCCAGTTTCCACCCATTGAGCAAGATGGTGCCCCAGGTTTATCACAGATCATATAGTTTGGAGGAATGCCCCTTCTATGCCTAGGAGTTTTAGGGGTTTTTTTAAAAAAGGAAATGTTGGATTTTATTGAATGTTTTTTCTGCAACTAATAAGGTAATCATGCGGTTCTTGGTTTTAAATCTGTTAATGTGCTAAATTGCATATGCACATCAAGAAAAAAGAAGGAGTCTTTGTACTGAACTTGTCTGCCTGCATTTTATGATGTTCTACTGAAAAACTGAAGCCCTGACCAGTGAATGGAGGTAGAGGGTGAGTGATCTTAAGATGCTTTGGATCTGTTCCTCCCTCCCAGCCTTGTGCCAGTCATTGGTCCCAGGTGGGAGTAGTCCTGGTCAGGGCACAGCAGTGGGTGACAAGAACCCAAGCAGAAAGGGAAACAAAATCTACTCTCAGACGACAACACGTCTTTCACCAGCAAAGCTTGGCAGCCAGCTCTCAGGCTGGGAAAGCTAGCCTGCAAATTGACCCTGACTGGTGCTAGTAGCCAGCAGCTGGCAACTAGCCCACCCATCAGATCATGAAGAATTTCCTCTCAGTCTCCCATGTCTCCTTCACTCCACAAGGCAGAGAGCAATTTTTCCAAGAGCAGAAAATGGACTTGACTAGGGAGGGGGACTACACAAAAGAAATACAAAGCCTTCCTGGGGGGAGGCTTCTGTGTGGCAAACTGAAGATTGCAGAAAGGGGTCTATCCTCCCACCTGCTTTCCACAGAGTCCTTACAACAAGGGTTAAAAATCTGACTAGTTTAAAAATGGGAGATAAAATCTACAGCAGAAAGTTCGGCCACAAAGTGGAGCAAAGAGCAGAAGGAAATGCAATGAGTGACAGAAGAGCCATAGGACAGAGGGTCATTTACTATCATCAGAGCCACAAAACTGAAAAGAACTTATAAAGAAGGAAGATCTTTTTTATAAAGAGGGAAGAACTTATAAAGATAGGAAGATTCCAAGGTATTTCTTTTATTTTTTTGGTGGCTATTGTGAATGGGATTGTGGTTTTTATTTGCTTCTTTTCCTGCTTGCTGTTGGTGTATAAGAATGCAACTGTCAGTCTGTCAAAAACACACACAAATAAAACCTCAAAAAGAAGTAACAAAGTATTCAAGAATGTGGGGAACATGTCGAGAAGCCCGATTGGTATCCCTGAAGCAGAAAGGGAAACTGACAACACCATAAAACAAACATTCCATGAGGTCATTCAAGAAAACTTACCACATCTTACTAGAGAAGTGATCATTCAAGCACAGGAGATTCTGAGAACCCCAGCAATTTTCACATGAGAAGACCATTTCCAAGACATACTACAATCTGCCTTCACAAAATAATTATAAAAAAATTAAAGATCGCAAGAGAGAAAGAGCTGACCACCTACCAGGAAAGACCCATCAGAATCACTTCATAAGGAACTGGAATCTACTTGTTAACATTGATAAAGATAAACAATTTTCAACTAAGAATTTTCTATGCTGCCAAGCTAAGCATCATCACTAATAGAGAATTAAAATCCTTCCCAGATATCCAATCTCTAAGAGAATATATTACCTCCAGACCAGCCCTTTAAGAGATACTTAAGAAAGAAGTGGAGAACAACACCAACAAATAGGCAATACCCATCATAAAAGTATAGACAAATGCAGACTTAACAGAGCATGCAGAGCAGTCGCAAAAATTAAAATACACACATATATAAATACAAAAGTGAAAACGAAGTAAAACAATTTTCAAAAACCTCTATGACCAGGATGAACTCTTACATTTATTTTGACAGTGAATGAACTAAATACACAACTGAAGAGATGTAGAGAGGCAAACTGGGAAAAGAAACACAATCCAATAATCTCCTTCCTCTGGGAAACTCATCTCATTACAAAGCAAACAGGCTCAAAAGTAAAGGAAGAAAAATAATCTTTCAGGCAAATAGAAAACAGAGGAAAGCCAGTGTGGCTAATCTGATATCAGACAAAGCAGACTTTATACTATCAAAAGTTAAAAAGACATGGAAGAACACTACATAATGATAAAAGACTCAATCCACCAGCAAGATATAGCACTCTTAAACATATATGCACTCAGCACAGAAGCACCAGGTTATATAAAACACTGGCCAAGTAAACCAAGAGAAGATATTGACACTCATGCAATCATAGTTGGAGATATATATACCTCACTGATAGCCTTAGACATATACTGAGGCCAAAAAAAAACCTTCTGTAAACTTAAAGTGATGCTCGATCAAATGAATTCTATAGACAGCTTTGGAATATACTACCCAACATCTATAGAGTATACATTCTACTCAGCAGCACATGGAACATATTCCAAGAATTATCACACTCTCAGACGTAAATTCAATGTGAACAAATTTTGAAAGATCAAAATAATATCATGCATATTCCCAGATCAAAGTGGAATAAAAATAAATATTGCCTCCAACAAGATCCCCCCAAAACACACAAGGATATGGAGACTAAACAGCATGCTGCTGAATGACTTCTGGGCCAACACATAAATCAACAGTGAAATAAAAGGATTTCTGGAAACAAATGAAAACAAAGACACATCTTATCAGAATCTCTAGGATGCCATGAAAGTAGTGCTAAGAGAAAAATTTATAGCTTTCATGCACATATAAAAAAAGTAGAAGGATCAAAAGTAAACAACCTAACATTACACCTTAGGGAGCTGGAAAGACAAAATCATCTAAATCATATTTTCAATAGAAAAATCCATATTGCTAAGATAAAATAACAATTGCAGGATACAGAAGACAGAAATATCATAGAAAGTATTAACAAGAAAAAAGATGACCCTTGAAAAAATAAATAAGACTGATAAACCTTGAGTCAGGATGAAAAGACAGAGACAAAGCACAAACAAACACAATTAGAAATGAAGTAGGCAAAATAACAACTGTTTCCCCCCAAATTAAAAAGATTTTTAGAGATTACTATGAACAGCTGTATGCAAAGAGACTAGAAAACCAAAAAAAGAATTTTCTGACATCATGTGACCCACCAAGTTTGAAGCAGAATGATAATGAAACTCTAAGCAGACCAATACAAATAACTCAGTCATAAGAGACCTCACCACCCAACAAAGCCAGAGATGAGATAGTTTCCAAGCTTAATTATACAACATAAAAAGAAGAATTAATACCAATCTTACTGGAAGTATTCCAGGAAATTGAGAGCTATGAAATTCTCTCCAACTCATTTTATAAAGCTAACATCATACTGTTTCCCAACCCTGGGAAAGACCCAGCAAGAAAAGAGTACTACAGACCAACCTTCTTGATGACCATGGATGGAAAAATTCTCAAAAAGAATCTAGCAAATTGAGCCCAACAACACATCTCAAGAAATGTCCATCATGACCAGGTGGACTTCATTCCTGAGATGCAAGATTTGTTCAACATTTGCAAGACCATGGACATAATCCAGCACATTAACACATGTCAAATCAAGAGCCACATTATTATATCATTAGATGCAGAAAAAGCATTTGACAAAATTCAGCATCCTTTTTTGATGAAAACCCTAGAGTGCCTACTCATGAATGAATATTTCTTAAATCAGTAAAAACCAACTATGATAAATCTTCAGCCAATATTTTGCTTAATGGTCAGAAGCCAGAAGCATTATCCCTAAGAACTAGAACAAGACAAAGATGCCTACTCTCACCCCTTCTATTTAACAGAGTGCTAAAATTATAGCCAGAACAACCAGAAAAGAGAAGGAATTCAGGGACATTCAAATAAGAAAAGAAGACGTTAAGCTATCCTTTTTTGCAGACTATATAATTCTATATCTTTTAAACTCTAGGAAGTCTGTCAAAAGCCTCCTCAACTGATAAGGGACTTTAGTAAAGTCTCAGGGCACAAAATCAACATGAAAAAGACAGTTGAATTTCTAAAAATCAGCGGCAAGCAAGAGAAAACCAAATTTTATAAAAATTCTATTAACAATGGCCACAAAAAATAAAATTTCTTGACATCCACCTAACCAGAGAAGTAAAAGATCTTTACAACAAGATCTACAAAATGCTGCTCGAAGAAATCAAGGATAATACAAACAAATGGGAAAATATCTCATGTTTGTGGATTGGAAGAATCAATAGTGTCAAGATGTCCATCTTACCCAAGGCAATCTGCAGATTTAGTGCAATACCCATCAAATTACCAGCATCAGTTTTTGCAACCAGGAAATGTCATAAATGTATATGGAAACAAAAAAGATGACAAATTTCCAAAACAATTCTCAACAAATGAACAAAACAGGAAGCAGCACACTTCCAGACTTCAACGTTTATTAAAAGGCTGCAGTAACCAAGGCGGCCTGGTATTGGTACAGGAACAGGCACATAGATCTATGGAACAGAACAGAGATGCTGAAAGTAAAAACTAGGTCTCTCAGTCAACTCATCTCTGACAAAGACACTAATGACTATCATTGGGGAAAGAAGGCTATTTTTAGCAAATAGTGTTGGGAAAACTGGCTAAACTCATGGAGAAGAATGAAATTGGATTCTTATCTATCATCATATGCAAAAGTGAACTCTAAATGCATAACTCTAAATATCTAAACGTGAAACATCAAACTATAAGAATTCTAGAAGAAAACATAGGGAAAACCAATGTGCACATCAGAAGAAGCAACAGATTATTGACAAAGTCCTCAAACATGAATGCCACATAAGCTAAGAAAGACAAGCAGAACCTCATCAAATGATGAAGATTTTGCATATAGTCACAAAAAATAAAATACCTTGGCATCTTTCTAACCAGAGATGTAAAAGACCTTTATAATGAAAACTATAAAACACTGCTCGAAGAAATCAAAGATGACACAAACAAGTGGAAAAATATTCCATGCTCATGGATTGGAAGAATGAACTTTGTTAAGATGACCATATTACCTAAAGCAATCTACAGATTTAATGCAATGCTCATCAAATTACCAGCAACATTCTTCTCAGACCTAGAAAAAAACAATACAGGGGTTCATATGGAAACATAAACAACCAAGAATAGCCAAAACAATACTCAGCAAAAAACAAAAACAAAAACAAAACAAAGCAAGAAAACCAAAGCAGGAGGTATCACACTTCCAGACTAAACTATATATAAAACTACAATATCCAAACAACCTGGTATCATTACAAGAACAGACATAGAGACCAATGGAATAGAATTGAGATTCCAGAAGCAAAGCCTCAATTTCTCAACCAACTCATCTTTGGCAAAGCCTCCACCCACTACTGGGAGAGGGGAACCTATTCAGTCAATGGAGCTGAAAAAACTGACTGACCACATGCAGAGATTGAAACAGGACCAGTACCAATCCTCATAAACAAAAATTAACTCTAAATGGATCAGAGACCTAAATGTAAAACCTCAAACAGTAAGAACCTTAGAAAATGCAGGAGGCACTTTTATGGAAGTTGGAACTGGCAACCAATTCCTGATCAAAACTCCAGTTGCCCAGACCATTAGAGATAAGATAGAAAAGTGGGACCTCATAAAACTGACAAGCTTCTGCAAAGTCAAAGAAGTCATCAAGAGAGCAGGGGGACAGCCCACAGACTGGGAAAAAAATATTTGCTGACTCCATGTCTGACAAGGGCCTAACAACAAGGATCTACAAAGAACTCAAATGTACTGAAAACAAAATTACAAAATGGGCTAAAGATATGAATAGACAGTTTTCCAAAGAAGACATATGAGCAGCCAACAGACACATGAAAAAATGTTCAGCCTCACTGGTCATCAAGGAGATACAAATTCAAACTACACTGAGATACCACCTAACTCCAGTCAGAATGGCCATCATCAATAACTCAAAAATAATAGATGCTGGAGAGGATGTGATGAAAAGGGAACACTTTCACACTGTTGGTGGGAGTGTAAACTAGTACAGCCTCAGTGGAAATCAGTGTGACGATTCTTAAAAACTCTAAAAATTGACCTTCCATATGACCCTGCAATCCCCCTACTGGGAATATATTCAGAAGAACTCATGTCACTCTATGAAAAAGATACCTGCACACATGCATTCACAATAGCAAGAACATGAGACCAACCATGCTGCCCATCAAATGAGGACTGGATAAAAAATATGGTACATATATACAATGGAATATTATGCAGCCACAAAGAAGAAAAAATCATGAATTTTGCAGCAACCTGGATGGAATTAGAGTTTATAATACTGAGTGATCTCTCACAGAAACAAAGAGTTGAGTACCATATGTTCTCACTCATAAGTGGACCTTAAACAGTTACCGTATTACTGTAGAAAAGGAATTGAAAGTAGTGGGAAACTTCAGGGAGTGGTGTAGGGGACTGGCATTGACAGTAGTCGATATCTGCCTGAGGAAGGGGCTCACACCTCATCAATAAAGGTACCTGCACAAGGAACATTTGTATACCTAACCCTGAATTGTACCACACAATTTCAAAATAAAAATTAAAAGAGAAAAAATATAGAAACAAAATTTGAAATGGAAAGATCACAAGTAAACAGCTTAACGTCCCACCTAAGGGAGTTGGAAAGTCAAGACCATCTAAATTATAATTTCATTAAAGAAATTCTAATTACTATGATAAAGTCACAATAATAGAAGACAAAAAAATATTGAAAGTATCAACAAAACACAAATCTGGTTCTTTGAAAGGATAAATATGATTGATGTTTCCCTGGTCTAATTGACAAACAAACAAACAAAAAACACCAAAACACACACACACAAAAAAACGAGAGTAAGAGAAAGAGAATCCAAAGAAATACAATTAGAAGCAAAAAAGGCAATGTCACAAGTGACCCTGAAGCAATTCATAAGATTATCAGAGATTATTATGAACATCTGTATGCAAATAAACTAGAAAATCTAAAGGAAATTGATAATTTTCTGGCATCACACAACTTCCCAAGGTTAAAACAAAAAAAAATTGAAACTCTTAACAGACCAATAGTAATCCAGAAAATTGACTCAGTTATAAGAAACCTCCCTGCTAAAAAAGCCCTGGACCAGAGGGTTTCCCAGCTGAATTCTAAAAAACATCCAAGGAGGAGCTGATACCAATATTGTTGAAAGTATCCCAGGCAATCAAGAACAATGGACTTCTCTCCAACACATTCTTTGAAGCTAATATCATAATGATATGCAAATCTGGCAAAGACCCAACAAGAAAAGAGAATTATAGGACAATCTCCCTGATGAACCTAGATGTAAAAGTTATCAACAAGAATACAGCAAATCAGATCCAACAACACATTTCAAGTATCATCCACCATGATGAGGTGGGCTTCATTCGTGGTATACAGTGCTGGTTCAGCATTCGCAAGACCACATTTTTCAAATATGGATTTCTTATAAATAAACTAAATGGTACTTTTTTCTTTTTAAATTAGTTATTTTTATTGCTTTCTCAAGGATATGCTTTTTATTTTATTTTACATTATGGGTTATGTGGGCAGGGGAGAATATTGCATGAGGGTGAGATTTTGACTTCTTTTGAATTTAATCACACAATAGTGAGTATGGAACGCCATAGGTTAAGTTTTCAACTCTTGCTCACCTTTCACTCCTTCTTTAGGAGTCTGTTGTCCTCATCCTTATTTCAGTGTATATGCAGTATTTAGCTGCCACCTACGAGTGAGAACATGTGGTCTTTTGTGTTCTGTTTCTGCATGTATTTTCTTAGAATCATGGTCTCCAGCTGCATCCACATTGCTGCAGAAACATAATTTTGTTGATCTTTCCCAGCTGTGTAATATTCTATGGTGTATATGTACCATGTTTTCTTTATCCAATTTACCACTGATTGACACCTGCAGGGGACCAGCCCCTGCAAAGAGAATTAGGAAGTCCCTTGGAAGATGTGGCAGCATCAGCGAATATTCTGGGAGAATAGAAGGGAAAAAAGATACTGGACTCTGTCTAGTGCAGAAACCATTTAGGGAACAAATGTGAGTCTTTTATCCTAAATTTTCACATGTTAAATCACAAGACTTTCACATGAGCACAAAGCCAGGTAGGTGAGGGGCGTCCCCCACCCACCAGGAGTTTCCTTAGGAATGAGGAAGGACAATCTTAATCAAATCACAAGAGTTTTGGGTGAACACAAAGCCAGGTGGGTGGAGGGCGTCCTCACCCACCAGGCATTTTCCTTAGCATGAGGAAGGACAATCTTAATCAAATCACAAGAGTTTTACATGAACACAAAGCCAGGTGGGTCTGGGGTGTCCCCATCCTCCAGGCGTTTTCCCCAAGCATGAAGAAGGATAATCCCAAAGTTATCTCACTATTCCTCATGCTTGGTTTATATTCCTTAAAGGCAATATAACTGACTGAAATCCGAATATCTTTCTTATCTGTGCTAATTTTACCTGTACTATAAACAACTCAATTATGGCTCAAATCAGTTCATATAGAATGTGGCCCAGCTCAAGGATCAAGCTGGGCCACTTCCAGGAACAAGTGATTGCGACCTCTTAACAAAATGGCTATTCTAAAATCCCGTGTATCTACCTTAATTTCTATAAAAGTTTCTAATTCCTAATCCTGATATATAAGGCTGATTGTCAGCAATAAATCTTCTAAAGTAAAACCCAAATACAAACTGTAATTGTACTAAAGCCAAAACTGCAATTAGTAAAAAGTGGGAACAAAGAAATTCCTAAAGTTAGCTGTATTCTTATAAAACCTTAAAGTATCATGTTTGATCATGCTTGAACTAACATAACTCCCTCACATAGCATGACCTATTCTACAATACTTTCTATGAATAAAATAAATTCAGTTTCTATTATAAGTAGAAAAAACTTACACTAATTGTAACTATAGAGCTGTATTAAAAGAATGCAACCCAGCCCAAAATGGATGCTGGGCCCTTAGGAATGTGGCCCAACCCAAAGTTCGTGCTGGGCCATTTCTTGTAACCCTAGATAACCATCTAAAGCTGGAAACAGCTCTCTAAATGTATATATTAATTCTACAAATATATTTTTAAATCTTATAAAGAAGCTTGTATCACGTATAAGGCTCCCAAATGTGATCTGAGTTTGAACTGTGTTAAGTTTAAAGCTGAAACCGCAGTCTTGAGAAATGGGAACAATGGATCACTAGAGTCAGTCATGCTTGTCATATTCTTAGAACTTCATGCTTAGATCATCAAAATCCTACCAGTGGGTAATGCTAAACAACAAAGAAAGGAGGAGGGAATGGGCCTTCAGCTCCTGAACCAGCCTGGTGGTCTCAAGGTCCGCAGCCCGCCTGGATCCCTAACGCTCAGGCAGGCCTCCATGGCCGGCTCCCAACAGACACCTAAGTTGGATCCACGTCTTTGCTATTGTGAATAGTGCTGAGATAAGCACAAGAGTGCAGGTGTCTTTTTGGTGGGACAATTTATGCTCCTTTGGGTATACACCAAGGATTTCTGAGTGGAATGGTAAATCGATTTTTAGTTATTTGGCAAATCTGCAAACTGATTTTGCAGTGGTTCAACTGACTTACATTAACACCAGCAGTGTATGAGTGGCTCCTTTTTTCTGCAATCTTACCAACATCTGCTGTTTTTTGTCTTGTTAATCATAGCAGTTCTGATTGTTATGAGATAGTATCTCATTTTGGTTTTGATTTGCATTTCTCTGATGGTTAGTGGTGTTGAGATTTTTAAATATGTTTATTGACTACTTTTATGTATTCTTTTAAAAGTTTGTTTATTTTCTTTGCTCAATTTTTAATGGGGTTATTTGTGTTTTTCTTGTCAATTAATTTAAGTTCCTTATATAATCTAAGTATTCTTCAAATGTATAATTTACACCAGTTTTCTCCCATTCCATAGGTTGTCCATTCTGCTAAGTTTTCTTTTGCTGTGAGGAAGCTCTTTAGTTTAATTAGGTCCTAATTGTTTTTGCTGCATTTGCTTTTGAGAACGTGGACATAAACGTGTTGCATAGGTCGACGTCCAGATGAATGTTTCCTAGATTTTTCCTTCTAGGCATTTTATAGTCTGATGCCTTACATTTAAGTCTTCCATCCACCTTGAGTTAATTTTTGTATATGGTGAGCTGAAAAGAGGTCAATTTTTCTTCCTCTACATATAGTTAGCCAGTTTTCTCAGAACCACTTATTGAATAGAGTGCCCTTTCCCCAATGCCTATTTTTCTCAGTCTTGTCAAAGATCAGTTGGTTGTACTTGAGAAGCTTTATTTCTGGGTTCTTTATTCTGTTCCATTTGTCTATGTGTCAACTGTAGTGCCAGCACCATGTTGTTTTGGTTATTGTGAACTTGTAGAAGTTTGAAGTCTGGTAATGCGATTCATTCAGCTTTGTTCTTTTTGCATAAAATTGAATTTTTCTATCCAAACTTTCTGCTTCCATATGAACTTAAGATTTAAAAAAATTCTGTTAAAAATGATGCTAGTAGCTTGATAGGGATTTCATTAAATCTGTAGATTGCTTTGGACAGTATGGACATTTTAACATATTTATTTTTCGAATTCATGGACATTAAATGTTTTTCCATCTTTTTATAATCTTTAATTTCTTTCAGCAGTGTTTCATAGGTTTTATTGTAAATATCTTTAACCTCATTAGTTAAATGTATTCCCAGATATTTTATTTGTTTATGACTATTATAAATAGAATTGTGTTTTTTATTTGGCTCTCATCTTGAACATTGTTGGTGTATAGAAAAATGACTGAATTTAGGGGGCAAATAACATCAGTGAGGGTACCTAATCTCAAACCAGATGAAGTGAGGACAAACGAGAGACCTAAACTTTACCTGTACAATAACCATTTATCTACTTAATCCTGAATTGTATCCCACAATTTTACAATAAAATTTAAATTAAGAAAAGGAAAATGGCTACTGAATTTTGACCACTGATTTTATGTCCTGAGATTTTACTAAGTAACTTATCAGGTCTAGAAGACTTTGGTGAAATCTTTAAGATATTCTATGTAGAATCATATTATCTGTGAAGGAGATAACTTGATTTTCCCTCTTGCTATTTGGATACCCTTTGTTTCTTTCTCTTGCCCGATTGCTCTGGCAAAAAATTTCTACTGTTCTTATTAAATAAGAACAGTAAAATTTGTTGGAAACCACTGCCTTGCTTTAACTCTGCTGAAAACATACCTGGTGTATGTGCAGTCACAACCAGCCAAGAATGCCTATAATAGCAAAGTCAAATAGGCACGTATTCTGAGGCAAGTTCTAAAAGTGTCTGTTGTGTTAGAATAAATACAAAGTTATACACTGTCTTACAAGCAGCTGCTCTATATTCTGTAAACAGTTGCACTTTATCAAAAATGTTTTCTGAGATCAAAACAGGGAGTTTTCTTTGCACTGTCTGTACTTTGTCCTTGAAGGCTTATTTAACTACTTCACTTTGTTCTAATACAAGTCTGATGGGTAAGAAACTCAGGGCCTTTGTCCTGTGAGGCAAGGTAACCCCTGGTTTCACCACCTTCTAGCTTTAAAAGTGTTTTGTGAATTGTGTTATACCATGCCAATCCTCTTTCAGGATCCTTTACCACCCAGCCACACAGAGTGTAACCAAAAGTGAACAGCCTTGTCTTTTTCCAGTTCTTAGGTGGGATGCTTTTAACTTTTACCCATGACATTGGCTGCAAATATGTTATAGATGGATCTTATTATTTTAAGGTATATTTACTTTATGCCTAGATGGTTGAGAGTTTTATCATAAAATAATATTAAGCTTTATCAAATGCTTTTTCTGCATCTACTGAGGTAATTATGTCTTTCTTGCTTTTAATTCTCTTTATACAGTGAATCATGTTTATTGATTTGTATATGTTGAGCCAACCTTGCTATCTAGGAATAAATCCCACTAGATAATGGTTAATAATATTCTAATGTGTTGCTGGATATAGGTTTCTAGTATTTTGTTGAGGGTTTTTGCATTTATGTTTATCGAGGATATTGGTCTGTAGTTTTCTTTCCTTCTTTTGTTTATGCCAGATTTAGATATCAGGATGATACCAGATGTCCTTTATTTTTAAGGCTGAATAGTATTCCAGTGTACATATATATCAAATGTCTTTTACCCATTCATCAATCAGTGAATACTTAGGTTGTTTCCACATTACTCATTTCAAGTGGTAAAGGGCAATGGGCATATCGCAACAAACCTCCAGTTTCTTGTATCCAATTGATAATTATTTATACAGTTATATTATCTTGAAAAAGAACATAGTCTGCACAAAAGGAAAAAAGACTTTTTTCCATCAAAAGTCTGTGCTCTATAAACACTAATCACTATACTGTACATTAGATTTCCCAACTAATTCATCCTGCATAACTAAAATTTTTACTCCTCTGTCTCTATTTTTTACAAACAACTCCTACATGGCTAAATTGTATTCTTGGAATTTTATAAAAAGATAAATCTCAAGTACTCTCACTACAAGAATATAAAGGTAACTCTCTGGGGTGATAATTATGTTATTTAGGTTTATTATCATGACAACTTAACAATATGCAGGGAGTGAACCCCCCCAAAAGGAATTTACTTATTTAATCTCCTATGGTTGCCCCAGAGCAATGCAGATCTGTAAGTTGCCTGGCAAATATTTTTAAATAGTCATCTTAAAGAAACTCAGTGAGTTACAAAAGAATACAAAATAAATTTGGTAAATGAAGAAAATAATGAATAAACAAAATGAAAAGATAAATAAAATGATAGAAACCACAAAAAAGAACCCATCAGGAATTCTGGAACTGAGGAACAGAGTTACTAAATTAAAAACTCAATAGAGAATTCCAACAACAGATTTGATCAAGCAGAATAAACACAGAGCAATTTGAAGAACAGTTATTTAAAATCATTCAGTCAGAAGAGAAAAAGAAAAGAATGAAAACAAATGAAAGAAGATTAGAGGGACAAAAACACAAAATGTGTAAATAGCCAATACAATCTAATAACTAGCAAAACAAAACAAACACAACTGATTGTAAAACAAGCAAAAGCAAATAAATAATTATGTTCCCAAAGAAGACATGCAACTGGCTAACAGATATATGGGAAGGTTTGTAGCTTCACTAATCATCAGGAAAATTCATATGAAAACCACAGTGAGATCTCTTCTCATTCCTGTTATAATGACTATTATTTTATTTTTTAAAAAGATGGCAAGTGTTGGGAAGGATATAGAGAAAATACTACCCTGGAACACGGCTGGTAGAAATGTAGATCATTATGACCATTATGAAAAACAGTATGGAGACTCCTCAAAAAAAAAATACAGAGATATATTTCAAGAGACAGCAATTCCATTCCAGATAATTATCCAAAAGGAAACCAAACAATGCATATCTCATTCATGTGTAGGAGTTAAATGATCACAAAGATAAAAATAATGGCCTTTTCAACACCAATAAAGGGAGAGTCTGGGAGAAGAATTAGAGTTCAGAAATTACCTTTGGGGAACAGTGTTCACTATCCAGAGAAAGGGCTACCTGAGATGCAATCCCCACTCTACACAATATGTCTAAGTTGTGGACATGCATATATACCTCCTGAATCTTAAATAAAAGTAGAGAAAAAGAAATGAATATCTCAAAGAGATATTTGCATTCTAATTTTATTTAAATATTATAAACAATAGCCAGAATACGGAAACAATATAAATATTCCTTGATGAATGAATGGATAAAGAAAAAGTGGTATTTACATACCATACAATGTAATTCAGCTTATAAAAAGAAGGATATCCTATCATTTCCAATAACATAGATGGACTCAGAGGACATTATGCTAAGTGAAATGAATCAGACACAAGAAACAAATCTTAAAACCTCATGTATGTGGAATGTAAATTATTCTAATTTATGAAATCTGAGGGTAGAATAATAAGATGTACCTGTGGCTGGTCCTAGGAAATAAGGAGATTTTGATCTAAAGATATAAAGTTTTACTTTTCCAGGAGGAAGAAATTCTGGAGATCTAATATACAGTATGATAATTATAGGTAAAAGTACTGTACTGCATCTTGAAATTTGCTATCATCAGGGTGGATCCTAATTATTTCCATCACACAAAGTAATGAAAACTCTGTAAGGTAATGAAGAAATTAATTCTCTTGATTGTAGTGAATATAAGTATATATAGGTTGTAAAATACAAGTAATGCATTTAAAAAATACTCAAAGCAGAAAAAATGTGTGTACTATTTAGGTGAGACTTATGAATACTCACACCTTAACTCAGTAATGAACAAATCTATGTCATAGTCATTGGCATTACCACTTGTGCTATTTTTATAGTCCAGTATTAAACAGAAGTCCTTTTACTATGACAGCAGATATAATAGGCAGCATATAAAAATTGCTCAGAAATAAGGCTATTATGCTGGAAATTTAAAATTTGTATTTCACTTTTGCATTTTAAATTTTAAAATGATATATGTCTCTAGTAAATACAATCAAGAGGGCAACTATATATGTAAGCATGAATGTATATATTGGCAATCACAAAATCATCTTCTTGATCTTTGGAAATAAACCAGTTTCATACATGTTCTCACTCATAAGTGAACACTGAACATTTATCATAATACCACATGAAGGGGATTGACATTAGCATAACACTTCCAAGGGGAAGGAGGGACACATAACATCAACAAGGGTACCTGATCCCAAACCAGGTAAAATGAGGAACAATGAGAGGCTTTAACTTCACCTGTATCTTGACCACTTATGTACCTAATCCTGAATTGTAATCCAAGTCTAAAAAAACCCACACTGCTAAGTAGAATAAAATATATTTTATTAATATTTATGAATTTTCAAAATACACAAATTCTAGATAAGAAAATTATATGCAGGCCAGATACAGTGGCTCAAACCTGTAATCCCAGCACTTTGGAAGGCCAAGGTAAGAACTGCCTGAACACAGTGATTCAAGAAAAGCATGGGAAACTTGGTAAGACAGTGTCTCTACAATATATTAAAAATTTGTCCAGATGTGGTAACATGCACCTGTATTTCTGGCTACTTGGAAGGCTGAGGTGGAAGGATCATCTGAACCCATCAGTTTGATGCTGGGGTGACCATGAGCACGTGACTGGAGCATGCACTCCAGCATGAGCGACAGAGTGAGACTCTGACTCCTAAAAAACAATTATATGCAGATTTTTATTTCTAGAGACAGTATTATGCTTAAAATTCTGATGAAAAATTGTTTAAGAAAAGCTAACGTGCAAATTTTTAATTGTACAAATCAATGACACAATTAAATAAATGCAGAAGAAATGTAGAAAAATGAAGAATGTAAAATGGGATCTGAACAAATGCAGAGAAACCACTATTCTACATGGGCTGATTCAATCTTTTAAATAGTTTTATCAGCAAAATATGTGTGCATAACCAAATGCTAACATTTTCAAACGTCTTTACTGGTTAAAAAAATGAAGACCTATAAATTACATTGATCAGTTGTTCATAATAGTAAAAATAGCCTTACCCAATATTTAAAATCACAAATAGGAATTTGTTCCATGAACAAAATAATAAAACAGACAGTCAAGGAAATGGGAACACCTGATAGGTAGACAAGTAAATAAATAGATGTAGAGATGGGAAATTGACTCGATCTATGAATTTAAAATACAGGGCATATAGAAACATATAAGTGTGGCTTGTTGCACTGTTATATTTAACTTCAAGCTTATCTGCTTGTTGTATTTGACCATGAATAATGAGAAAATAAACTTCAGATAACAATACATTAAAAAAGGAACATATAAGTGTAAAGGACATTAGAAACAGTGTTCTTAGAAAAATGAGTTCAAAAGGAGCTGCAATAAAGTTTATTAAACACATTACATTAAAATATTTTTACACCCAGTTGGAAATATAAAGTCAATTTCTACTGGATGCCATTTAGACAAACATATTTGTATACTGACATCTACACATACAATTGTATATAACAGATTAAGATGTTAAGTGTCCATTCTAAATAGGAAATAAAAAAACATATATTCTAGGCAAGAAATTAATGTAAGAAAACATTTCACAGGACAAAATAAAAATCCACAAACATAACATATGTTATACTCAGAAATATTGCACAAATGCAAAATACATATTGAAAGATATATTTTTCATTTAAATATATACCAAATCTTTACCAAATGTTTAATTTAGGTTTATACCAACACTATTTTTAGTGGAATTGCCCAGGCTGGAGTTCAGTGGCATGATCATAGCCACTGCAGTCCCGAACTGTTGGGTTCAGGTGATCCTTCTACCACAGTTGTCCAAGTACCTGGAACTACAGGTGTGCACCACCATGCTTGGCTAATTTTATTTTTATTTATTGTAGAGATAAGATCTCACCAAGTTGCCAAGGCTGGTCTTGAACTCCTGGGTTCAGGCAATCCTCTTGCCTCCACATCCCAGAGTGCTGGGATTACAGGCCTGAGCCACTGCACCCATCTTCCTGTTTCATACCATCACTTTGTGTAATGATTTTTCTTATTTCAACTTTGTAAACCCATGTAATGGCAAAAACAAAATATAGTTTCTTGGTTTAGCGTTATTTATTGAAGGGTGATATTAAAGCCCTTCTACATTTATATGATGCCATGATGGGAAAGATATAGCTTGTGTAGTCAAATTCAGTTTGACAAAACATTTTATAATCCCCTAAAATTTCAATGTTTTCTGAAAATGTAAATACGTTTTCATCAAAACATGCACTGCCATTTTTTGATAATATTTTTCTTGTTCACTCCAATATTTAACATATTATTAAGTTGCAATGTGAAATAAATGGTATTAAAATTAGGAAAATAACAGTATTTTGGAAATACAGGTTAAGAGAAACAGAAGCTTTAAAAAAAAATCAAAATCACTTCTCGAAAGACGTTAAATAATTCATAGCAGTTTGGTCCCAGTGTCATAAACGATGGGGAAAAAGTGGCCTAGCGAGGAAAAAAAATGAGCCTCAAGTAGTAGATGCACTCAAGTCTGCTCAAAATTTTATTGGAGGGAGGAGCTTAACAGGTCGGACTGTAAAAATCTCCATGGAGGCAAGTGAAAATAAAGGCTCTCCACGTGAGTAGGCGGGCACTGGTGGGAGAGTGAAAGTCCATCTGAGGGGATACAAGGCTGCAGGCACTAGCCCCCCCCCCGAAGGTGACTGCAAGCTTCCATCACCCTGAAATTAGAACTCAGTTCTCAAGAGTGCCACAGAAACATCTGCTGCCTGCAGGAATGTGCCTGTGAGAGAAACTTGCTGAATTCAGCGGATTCCCGGCACCTGGCACCCAGTGCACACCATCACCTGGCATACTGGACCCGCTGGAGTGCAGGATTTGATTTTTGGAGAGAGAGCATCAGGGGAATCTGGAGAGAGAAAGACATTCCTGGTGAGGAACCTCTCACCACAGCCATTTTCCAGGCAGAGATTTGTATTGCTCTCCCCAGCTCATGCCCCCTCAGCCTCCAACCTGTTGCCTAAGCAACACACAAACTATTGTCCCAGGCACTCCCTTACCATTGAAAAAGGAGAGAGACCTAACAAGGCACTGGAAAGGGCTGCAGACTCAACCCAGAGATTCGATCTCATGAATGTCAGATCAACTACTCAGGGCTAGATTGTGGTCCAGAGGAAATATCCTGAGAGAACAAACTTCAGAGGGACCTGAGAGTGCTGAGTTCCTGGTGCCCCAGTCCCTACCTTGACCCAACTGTGGAAAAAAAGGGTGTGGCCAGAAAAGGACCAGGAAGAACTCCAAAGAGATCAGTGGTGAGTCCTGGCTGACACAAACCCCCTCCTCCCCAGCAACCCTCTGAACATTAGACCCAGGTATCTGGGTCAAGACTGAGAGGGACAAATCCAGACAGAGTCTGGACATCATTTGCAATAGGAAAACCCCGTTCCAGGATAAGCCTGACTGGGGCAACCTTGTGAGAGTACATACCTGGGGAAGAGACTATCCTGTACATCCCCACCAGAGATCTCCCTGACAATAGGAGAGTGGGAGGGGAGGACTCCAGCTCCACACACCTCCACTGCCCCTCTTCCTTCCCTACTCCACTCTGAGGAGAGAGTGAAAGAGGTGGTTCTGCAGGAGATATCTAATTAGAGGGACAACTACAGAGCCTGCCACAAGAGGACTGGTTTTTTTGCCTTTGTTTTTGTTTTGTTCTGTTTTGTTTTTTAACATTTTCAATTATTTTTTAATTTTAAAAATTTTCTGACTATTCATCTATTTTAAAAATATTTCTCCTTTGTGCATAAATATGTATGTGAGGCTTTGAACTGCATTCCCTTCCCCAATTTTTTTTCTTTCCTTTCCCCATTTCTTTCTGCTTTTAGTTGCCATTCTCTGTTTATTTGTATGTGAATGATTGAGTGTTCATCTTTTGACTTTGCTGTTGGTTTTTGCTCTTCTGGGATTTTTTAATGTTCATTTTTATAATTTAAAAGGTGTGTCAATATATGTGTGAGGTGTGAGGGCTCCACCTGAATTCCCCCTTTTTCTTATTCTCCCCCCTTTGGTCTTTTTGTCTTTCTTCTCTATTTACTTTGTACTAGGCATGTGTGTGTGTTTAGTTTTCTTGGGTTTTTTCTGTTGTGGTCTGTTTTGTCTCACTTTGTTATTATTGTAGATTGTTTTGTGGTGTTGGTTGGTTTCTGCTTTGCATCATCATATAGAGTGGTGGTGGGGAGTGGATCTCAGGGAAAACATACTGCAATAAGTGAACATTTTAAGTTGCAAGTAGCATCTGACTCCTAGCACCCCATCCCCCACTTTACATGGATTTCAAAAACTACAAGAGACAGCAAAGTTTCCCATCCACCCTCCTATTTCAAAATAGATCAAATCCAGAACCTAGATCAGGGAAGAATAGAGGACTGAGCTAACATCAAAAGGGAAAGCCTTTCCCACTGACACTGAATAACAGAACTAAAGAGAAAAAACAAGATATCTGTCACAAATGAAAAAAAGTCAAAGGAAAACCTCAGGCAATTTCAAGTCTACCAAAGACAAAACTCCTGAGAAATCAGACCTTGGTGCCCAAGCAATGGAAGTCACCAACAACTGTCCCCAGAATAAGACAGGGATCAGGGAATGGTTGGAAAGAGTGAATTAGACTCAAGAAAGACAATATACAACACGGATAGAACTTGTAACCGAGATTCTGGCAATAAAAACTTCATCCAGGAAATAAATAACAAGGTAAAAAGGATGGAAAGCAGAACCAATCGAGCTGAAGAAAGAACCTCAGAACTTGATGACCAGAACATGAAATTAACCCAATCTGTAAAAAACATAGAAAAAAGACTCAGAAAAAAGGAACAAAGCCTACAAGAGATGTGTGATTATACCAAGACACTGAACCTATACCTGATTGATATCCCAGAAGAAAAAAAGGAAAATGAGAACAACTTGGAACAGTATTCCAGGAGGTAATCCACGAAAACTTTCCCCATCTCACCAGAGATGTGACCAGCCAAGCACAAGAGATACAGAGAACACCCACAAGACATCAAAGAGAAGACCAACCCCTAGACACATAGTAATTCACCTACACAAAGTAGGCACAAACCAACAAATCCTAAAGGCAGCAAGAAGAAAGACCAGACTACCTACTGAGGAAAACCAATCAGAATAGCAGCAGACTTATCGGCAGAAACACTGTAAGCAAGAAGGGATTGGAGCCCTATACTCAAAGTCCACAAAGATAAGCAATTTAAACCAAGAATTTTCTTCATCAGTGATGGATAATTAAAATCCTTCCCAGATATCCAATCCCTGAGATTATGCAGCTTCCAGACCAGCTGTACAGGAGACACTTAAAAAGGAATTATGCACAGAAGTAAGGAAAAAAAGAATCACTGCATACTTCCCAAGAGCATAGCAGAGCACAGACTCAACAGAGAATATAGCACAAGAAACTTGAAAACACATGCATACACTAACCCCCAAACCAAAAGAAAACAAGCAAGCAAAGCAAAAACTTTAGAAGAACCTCATGACAGGGATAAGAAATCACATTCCAATAATCAGCCTGAATGTGAGTGGGCTAAATGCACCACTGAAAAGACACATAATGGTGGACTGGATAAGAAACCATGACCGGCTGGGCTCGGTGGCTTAGCTTGTAATCCCAGCACTTTGGGAGGCTGGGGTGAGTGGATTGCCTGAGCTTGCGGGTTTGAGACCCACCCAGCCAACTTGGCGAGACCTTGTCTTTATAATAAATCAAAAACTAGCCAGGCATGGTAGCACACGCCTGTAGTTCCAGCTACTTGGAAGGCTGAGGTGGAAGGATATCTGGAGCCCAGCAGGACAAGGCTGCGGTGGCCAGGAGTGTGCCACTACACTCCAGTCTGGGTGACAGAGTGAGACTCCAACTCAAAAAAAAAAAAAGAAAAAAGAAACCATGACCACATTATCTACTTCATTCAGGAGACTCATCTCACTACAGGGGATGCACACAGATTCAAAGTTGAAAGATGAAAAATGAGTTTCCAGGCAAATTGATCACAAAAGAAGGCAGGAGTTGCAACCTTAATATCGGACAAAAAAATTTGAGCTATCAAAAATTTTAAAAAGATGTAAAAGGACACTACATAAATAAAAGGTTCAATCTAACAACAAGAAATATCCACCCTAAACATATGTGCACCCAACACAGGAGCACCACATTTATAAAGCAACTACTAAATAAACTAAAAAATTATATTGACTCCAACACTATTATAGCAGGGGACTTGAATACCCCACTGATGCCCCTAGATAGATCATCGAGGCAAAAACTCAATGGAGATCCAGAACTTAACTTGACACTTGGTCAAATGGACTTAGTAGATAACTACAGATTATTCCACCCAACAACCACAGAATATACATTCTACTTATCATCACATGGAATATACTCCAAGATCGGTCACATCTTTGGCCATGAATCAAGCATAAACAAGTTTCATAAGATTGAGATCTTGCCATGCACATTCTCAGAACACAGTGGAATAAAAATAAATATCAGAATCAACAACACTTCCCCAAAGCCCACAAAGAAATGGACATTAAACAGCATGATGCTGAACAATGAATGGGTCAACACTGAAATCAGAGAAGAAATTGAAAGATTCCTGGAAGCAAATGAAAATAAAGAAACATCTTACCAAAACCTCTGGGATGCCATGAAATCAGTTCTCAGATGGGAATTTATATCTCTGTGAGCACACATCAAGAAAATGGAAAGATCACAAGTGGAGATCCTAACAAATCACCTAAGGGAGCTGGAAAGAGAAGACCACCAAAACCCCAACTTTTCCAGAATAATCCAAATCATGACAATAAGAACCCAAATATGGGATATAAAAGACAAAAATATTATAGAAGACATCAACAAAACAAAAAACTGGTTCTTTGAAAGAATTAACAAGACTGATTGGCCTCTAGCCAGAAAGACCAAGAAAAAGCCCAAAGAAACACAAACAGAAACACAAATGTCAAATCACAACTGACCCCAAAGAAATGGAAAGGATTATCAGAGATTACTATGTACACCTATATGGGAAAAAACGTGATAGATGAAATGGAGGATTTTCTAACATCACACAGTCTCCCAAGATTAAAACAAGAAGACACCGAGACACTAAATAGACCAATAACAACCCAGGAAATTGACTCTATCATATGAAAGCTAACTACCAGAAAAAGTCCTGGACTGGATGGCTTTCCATCAGAATTCTAGAAAACTTACAAAGAGGAGCTGATACCAATCCTACTGAAAGTATTCTAGGTGATTGAGAAAGATGGAACTCTCCCCAAATCATTTACAAAGCTCACATCACACTGATACACAAACAGGGTAAAGATCCAACAAAGAAAAATAACTACAGGCCAATATCCCTTATGAACATAGATGCAGAAATCCTCAACAAGATTCTAGCAAATTGGATCCAAAAACACATCTCAAATATCATCCACCATGACCAAGTACGCTTCATCCCCAGGATGCAGGGCTGGTTCAACATTTGCAAAACCACAAATGTCATTAAATACATCAACAGATGTAAATCAAGAACCACATGATTATCTCATTAGATGCAGAAAAAAACTTTTGATAAAATCCAGCATCCCACCTTGATAAAAACCCTCAAACACCTAGGTATAGAAGAAACATACCTCAAAATAGTAAGTGCCATCTGTGACAAAACCACAGCTAACATATTGCTAAATGCACCGAAACTAGAAACATTTCCCCTGAATACTGGAAGAAGACAAGGTTGCCCACTCTCACCCCTCTTGTTCAGCATTGTGTTGGAAGTCCTAGCTTGAGCAATTGGATAAGAGAAGGACATCTGGTGTGTCCAAATAGGAAAAGAGAAAATCAAGTTATCCCTGTTTGCTGATGATATGATCCTACACCTTGAAAATCCAAGAGAATCTGTCAAAAACCTACTTGCACTGATAAAGGACTTTGACAAAGTCTCAGGGTACAAAATAAATGTGTAAAAGTCAGTTGCATTCCTATACACCAACAACAAGCAGGCAGAGATCCAAATAAAACACAATCCCAGTCACAATAGCCACCAGAAAAATGAAATACCTCAGCATCTTCCTAACCAGAGAAGTGGAAGACCTTTACAAGAGAATTACAAAACACTGCTCAAAGAAATCCAAGGAGACACAAACAAATGGAAAAATATTCCATGTTCATGGATAGGAAGAATCAACATTGTTAAGATGTCCATCCTACCAAAGGCAACCTACAGATTCAATGCAATACTCATTATGTTACCAACATCATGCTTCTCAGGCCTGGAAATGACAATACAGAAATTCATATGGAAACATAAATGACCACGAATAGCCAAAATAATCCTTAGCAAAAGACACAAAGCAGGAGGTTTCACACTTCCAGACTTCAAACTTTACTATAAGGCTACAGTAATCAAAACAGTCTGGTATTGGTACAAGAACAATCACATAGACCAGAGGACAGGACAAAGATTTCAGAAGCAAAGCCTCAATTTCTCAACCAACTCATCTTTGACAAAGCCTCCAACAACAACCACTGGGGAGAGGAGAACCTATTAAGTAAATTGTGCTGCGAAAACTGACTGACCACATACAGAACATTGAAACAGGACCCTTACCTATCACCATACATAAAAATTAGTTCTAAATGGATCAAAGACCTAAACCTAAAACCTCAAACTATAAGAATCTTAGAAAGTGCAGGAGAAACTCTTATGGAAATTGGAACTGGGAAACAATTTCTCTTAAGAACTGTAAAGGTCGGTACCTTAAGAAATCAGATTGACAAGTGGGACTTCGTCAAATTAAAGAACTTCTGCAAAGCAAAATAAACCATCAAGACATCAGGGAGATAGCTCACAGAATGGGAAAAAAAAATTTGCCAACTGTTTATCTGACAAAGGCCTAACATATAGGATCTACAAGGAACTCAAACAAGCTGAAAGAAAAAAAACAAAAAAAAAACAGCCCCTTTAAGAAGTGGGCAAAAGACATAAATAGACACTTCTCAAAAGAAGATATAAGGGCAGCCAACAGACACATGAAAAAGTGCTCAGCCTCACATATCATCAGAGAAATGCAAATCAAACCCACATTGAGATACCACCTAAACACTGTAAGAATGGCCATCATTAATAAAATAACCAACAACAGAAGCTGTTGAGGATGTGGAGAAAAAGGAACACTTCTACATTGCTTGTGGGAATGCTGACTAGTGCAAGCTCTTTGGAAGACAGTGTGGGCGATTTCTGAAAGAACTAGAAATTGACCTTCTATATGACTCAGCAATTTCCCTATTGGAAATAAACCTAGAGGAACTCAAATTATTCTACGCAAATGATACCTGCACACATGTTTGTTGCAGCTCTAGTCATAATAGCAAAAAACATGGAACCAACCTTGTTGCCCATTGAAGCTGGACTGGATAAAAAAATGTGGTACATATACATAATGGAACATTATGCAGCCATAAAGAAGGACAAATATATGGACTTTGCAGCAACTTGGATGAATTTGGAGTCAATCATACTCAGTAATTTATCACAGAAACAAAGAACTGAGTTCCATATGTTCTCACTCATAAGGTGACCGTGAACAATTATAATGCTATATGAAAATGATTGACAGTAGTGAAAAACTGTCAGGGGAGGGGGTGTGGGACTGGGAGTTGAGGGAAATTGCTGGGGGAGGGAGGGGCTTACCTCATCCCACAAGGGTGCCTGCATGATCAATGCTTATATACCTAACCCTGAATTGTACCCCACTTCTTTATAATAAATAAATTTTAAAAAATTATTGAAATGAAAATATTTTGACAACAGCTAGTATATATTGAGCAGATTTATATTACAAACAAATAAAAAAATTCAAATGAGATAATGAGAAAATTGTCCCATAAAATCATAAAGAAATTATATAAATTAATTTTAAGTATTCTAAATCTCAATTAATTGAGCAAGTGTGAGAATGACAGAATTATGCTAAAACTGGGAGAGGAAAGCATATCTGTGCATCCTGGACCAGTTGTGATTATGGAGTCCCAATATGACCTTTAAGAACTGCCATCGTTCATGTGAAAATAAAGACTTTTTATTTCCATTAAAGGGATGTCTAAGGAGTCAGATTAGGGACTAAATGAGACACATCCTGCTTTCTGGCATTGTGGCCTGAAAATTCCCACTCAATAGTGCTTGTGGCTGGGTTCTTAACAGAGCAGATCAAGGTTTCACCGCTTCAAGACTGAATGGATCAATGACTTTAGATAGTTTTGGCTATACCCTGCTGTATTTGGAGCAGCATAAAGACTTGGATACTATCAAAGCACTTTAAAATCTGGTTAAGTGTCAGAGGTGTATTTATCAGGCATTAACACATTTATAATCCCTGATTATTCTTTCTCCATAATCCTTGACAACTTTTAGTCACTTTTTGTACAAAAAAGATTTCTACTTCTCTAAGTAGAGTATATAGCTTACCTTCCTCAATGGATCCTAGAAATTGTCTGCAGACATAAAATTGCTGTTGCAATAAAGTGTATCCTGTCTCTCAGGTCCCAGATCCCATAAGAAAGGAGATGAAAGTGAATAATTTTGCACTCATTACAGGGACATTGTAGAGACACAATGCCACTGCCACCCATAGCAAAAAAAAAAAAAAAATCCATCACCACAAATCCTACACATGTTTTGAGTAGCAATTTTTGTTAAATAGCAGGTGTATAAGCTGGAGCCAGGAGCTAAAAACACTCTTACCTTCCTAAAAGCAAGAGAGGTAAGACTGTGGATTTTGATGTATTTATTTAACAACAGTGTTTCAGAAGAAACTGACAGACCAGGTAGAAAAGAATGTCATGCAGCCCTGAGAGTGGTAGGTTGACACGATTCTATGTCTCAGAAACCTAACACCTATGCCTCCTGAATTTTTTAAAAAAATCTTTTTTCTATTTTCTGTTTTTACTCTATGGGATATATGCTGTATTCTCACATGATAATTTTCTGGCAAACATTCTATTCCTCTAAGAACATTGCTCTCTACCCAAAAGGATGGTCCACTTACCACATGTCATTGTTTGCTGGAGCAGTAGCTGTTGTGGTTACAGCCTGAGCCCTTAGGCTAAAAGGAGTATCTTATAGCTGAGATAAGTATTTGAGAAACCATGAGCTCATTTCCTTGCTGAAAAGTAATTACCATTCTATCAGTAAGTACAGTGACTGTGCACTGCATAGGGATTTGAGTTGATCTCAGAAAAAACATTTATGAAATGTTTAAATTACTGACAAGTATTAGTAGCTATTAATTTTAGTCAACTGAGAAAGTTTGAGCAAAAGAGAGAGACAGAGACAAAGGGAAGCTGAGAGGTCAAGACAGAGAAGGACAGAGACAAGAGTTTTAGAGAGATAAACATACAGAGGAAAACTTATTGAAGATTCTTGAAGACCAGGTGGAAATAACATGACAGACATCGATTCTGAGTTCCAGAAAGTGAGAAAAGATAGATGGGAACAAAGCTTACTTTATTTCTTGCCAGCCTTATTTGTTTACCTTGCAAATAGTACTTTTTCAACTTTTTATTTATTTTATTTTAAAGATCTGGGTTACAGCTCAAGATGAGGTATACAAGTGGTCATCATACAGGTAAAATTTGGGCCTTCTTTTGGTCCCTACTTTGCCAGGTTTGAGGTCAGTTACCCTTATTAATGTTATGTGCCCACTTTCCCTGGCAGTTTCTGGCTACTGCCAATACTTTCTTTAAGTATTATGGTAAAATTTCAGGGTCTACTTTTGAGTAAGAACATGTGGTATCCAGATGTTTGTTTCTGTGATTTGGAGAGATCAATTTCCATTTTTCTTCTAGATTTGGAACACTCACTTTCTCCTTCCTGGGACATTAGAATTCCAGGTTCCCTAGCCTTTGAGAATTGACCACTGGCCACTGGTTCTCAGTTTGTTGGTCTTGGACTGAGCCATGCTGCCAGCCTTCCTGATTTTCCAGCTTAAAGATGAACTTTCATAGGACATTCCAGCCTCTGCAATGTCCCTAGAGTGGGAGAACCTTGGCTTTCCTTTCATCGTATGGGCTGTGGTGCTCCTCCACACCTTCTTAGAGATGACAAAAGTTGTGGTGCCAGGTTATTCCTCCTGCAGTGCCCATCCCCTGAGGATCCCTTGTCTCCCACTCTCCTCCTGCAGGTGCCCTCCATGGCTGGTCTGGCATGCTATTCACACAATAGCATGACCCAACACATCTCTTCCCCCACTGGCCCCCACCTGGGAGTGTGCTGGAGTCCAGCTCCAGGAGAGAGTCAGGGCTTGAGACAGGGGAATCGGGAAGTGGTGAAAAAGAAAAGATGAAAACGACAGGATCCTTCTTCCTGGGGAGAGCTCAAGACTCTGTCAATTTTTATTCAATTCTTACAAGCTTATATAGTCTTTTTACTGACCCCCCTACCCACAAAATGTATCCCATGTTACACATTAAATGTTTACATCATGTTTTTTATTTTGTTTATGGGAAAGTTGACCTTTGCAAGTTTCATTTTGTTCCTTCTTGCTACCAGTATTGTAACAAAATACCAGCTGCCAATTTATCAGTCACATCCTGTGACCTCTAGGCCAACTGAATCTCTTCCCTTCGCTGTTCTAGCTATTTTCTTAGTTCTACCCATTTTACATTTTATATTTCTAAACAAAACTTATGTTTAAATCTACACTTATATATGAAATTAATCTTACTTCTAATCTTAAATGTATTTAATTTTAAACCTACATTGTGTATATAATTTTAAGTTTACCTTAAAACTTAATTATTTCCTATTCCTTCTATTTAACTAATACCTACATCTATAATAAACATTTATATTTTAATTATAACTGCTATTTATTTAATCCTTACTTTAATTTTAACCCTCTTTCTAATTAAACTATAATATTTCTTAATCAAAAGGCATGTCTGTGACTTGTTTTACTCGAAAACACCTGTTTTTGTAGATACTCTGTCTCAATTTCCTACTTACTCATCAATCACAACAGTCAATGTTGTTACTTATAAAGGGTGTGAGGAAGTACTTGTTTTTCCTTTTTAGCTAAAGGTTGCAAAATTTGCATTCCCTTGTCCCTTCAGGGGGGACATTTTTTGCTGTTGAGCCCTTTTTACATTTGTATACATAGGTTCACTGCTAATTCCACATCCTCGCACATTCTAAGGGGCACCCTTTTTGCTGCAATCTCACCTCCATTATGCCTATGTATAATTTTTGCTGTCAAATGCCATCATCCATTTGCACCTCTATTATCTCAACTAAAGAGAGAATATTCTCAAGCCTATGCACGCAATCCTTCAAAGTTAGGGAAGGTCCATCAACAGGATCCATGGGGCTTTGCCTCCGTCATGGCCGCATTTTACTGGGGCCTTGCTCCCAGCCGGCGTTTTTCCTGTTTTCAGGTCCCTTTTACCTTACTTTTACTAGTGATTGTGGCTCCCGGCAGGAGTGTACAAGGACTCGGGCACATGGTCCTTTCTTCTTCCTTTTTATTTTCTGTCTCTTTGACTGTAGCAGTTGGACCTGGGAGTTACTGTGCAGATCTGTCTGGAGGCAGGACAGAGACTTTGGACTCCTCACTCTGTCCATGTTTCCCACAGTCTCATCACTAACTGTGTGATGGTGAAGATACCTCTCTCCCTGGTGGCAAACTCTCCTGTAATGTTTTTGCCTTGTTCTTGGCTGAGGCTCTACTTCCAGGCACTGCCTGTAAAGAGGACAACATCCTCCCTGCTAAGTGTCAGGCTTCTTTGAGGACTGTTTTCAGTTTCAAATCCACCTTCATAAATATCTTTGCTTCCTTTTCCTCTTGGGTTACCCAGCATTAAATGGGATGCCAGCTGTGGGTATTTTGTGGATCACCTTTAATAATTTAGAGATGTTGGCGTTTTTTCCTGAATTTACTAAGTTTTTCTAAGGCATCCTTTTTATTACCTATATTGAAATAATTATATGAATTTTTTTAATCTTTTGTCTTTTTATATGGTGATTTATCCTGATTGCTTGACTATGTTAAAGGAATCTTGAATTCCTGAAATAAAACCTATTCAGCCAAAAAAATCCACCATGAAGCCAGTCATCTCAGCTGGGGCTATTAGGGCACATTGGTACTGCCAGGGCAGCTGACAGGCATCCTGAAAGTGGAACACAGAGCCCCACATAGCACCTTGTAGTCACCTCACAATCTCCTTGTTGTTCTCCTTTTCCTCCCCTAGGTCTTTGAAATCCTGCAGAGTCCACCAATTATTTGGGGGGGGTTGGAGCTGTCCCTAAAGTGTTAAGGGAGGGCTCTATCCATTTCTGAGACAGGACTGGTGGAATTACAACTAAAGAAGCACTTAACACCAGGTTGCTCAGTCTAAGGCATTTATTAGGGAGGTTTCCTTACAGAGAGGGGATACTGCAGTGTGTACTCATGATGGGCAGTGAGACACGGAATGTGCTATCCAGGTATATCCACAGTGTCAGGTGTGAAGTTTTACAGGAGAGTTTAAGAAATTTGATGCAGGGCAGAGTTTGTTTCTATTTGTTTAGCAAAAGTACACATTTCTCAGTGTTTCTGAGCAGAACCTAAATAAATTTACTAAAGCCTGGGATCATTCAAGGCCCCAGCTTCTGCTCAAGTCTGCAGGTGGACACACGCAGCTGGCCAGGTCTCCGGTAGTCACAGCATAATGTGTATCTCTGAGAAAACACACACACACACACACACACACACACACACACACACACACACACACACAGTGGAAAACTAGAGGACCCCACAGAAGCTGTGGCTCCTCCTCCCCTGCATTTGTGGACAGAGCCAAAAAATTAGATTTTTATGCTACCAAGGTATAACGTGTTTTAAAAAAGTGTTAATGTTTGATGTCCTTTCAGACACAACTACATCAACTTTTTGTTGTGTCCTTAAGCATCACTGGGATATATCTTTTCAAATGGTAAAATGGTTGGTAGTTAGAAGATTTGGGCCTAAAGAGTCAGGTCAAAAACATAGAAATCAAATATCATGAGGTGGAATTTATGATTTTCTACTTGTGTGACTGTGGACAAGTAATTTATCTTTTCAAACTGTGGGTTCCTCATCTGAAAAATTTTATATAATAATAATCTCTGTCTTGTAAACGGTTTATAATGCCAAACATAAGAAACATAGTTAGTGGCTAATAAATAATAAAGAATTCAATAACTATCAGAAAATATGTGTTCTAGGGACTAGAAAATCAATGATATTCAAAAGGATATTCTGTCTTAGTCAGGAAATCATACCCCTTACTAAGTAAATTATATTAATTATTGTAAGGTAAAATATGCTCACCCTTGCATCTCCCACGTAATGACAGACTGACTGCTCTACTAGAAAATTTAGGCGGGGATGGAATAGAGATAGCAAGTGATACACCCAGAAACACTGATCACGTATATGTAGCTGTTGATTCAGACAGGGCATGTCTTTGGCGACAGCCTTTGCTGTACACTGGACTTATTAAAAGAAGCCATGAAGACAGAGTCTATGCCTGGGGCCAAGCCACATGAATTTTATCTCATGAAGGAGAGTCTTCAGGGAAGATGCAGGTTTATACTGTATAGCAGACTCTGATCAACAGAACCAGAGTTATCTTCTGATTGTGCAGTTCAAGTTGAGCAGCACCATTGCCCTTCACAAAGGAGAAATATTGGGAATAAAGAGAAGAAATGGTTCTTCTCCTGGCATGGAAGTGTGTGTTTTTCTTCTACTAAATTGTCTATATTCTGAAATTCTTCTTGGCAGCAGAATCCACCACCACACCCAAGAAACAACCCGTGACATGTTTCTGGTCCTCAGTGTTTCATTTTTCAAAACTTCCCTCACAAGCAAAAGTTCTGTTTTCAAGCTGCAGATATGATGATTGGGTTACATCTTAACTTTATTTGCTGATTTATTGTTTATCCACTGTCTGCTTGACTTTCAACATTATCACCCTATCTCTGAGCCTCAGTTTCTTCTTCTGATGCATGTTGTCATATATCCCATTCATCACAGCAGATGTGGGGGTCCAGCATTACCTGGTCATAAAGGGAGTTCAAAAAGTCTTAGTTAATTTCAAGAAGAGATGAAGACACGAGGTGTAGGGATAAGACAGAACCTTGATGCTGAACTTCACAGTTAAGGTGGATGATTGATGCATCCCTTCAGAGCTCATGTCTTCTCATAAGACCATGAGATATTCAGAAGTAAGAACTATTTAGATTACCAAAGTCATGCACATAAAATAACAAAGTTTCCTAATGCAGAAGGATCCATCTTTAAAGGGAAATCAGAACCAAGCAACCACTAGTATCTGGGACAATCAAGGGATCATTAAAAAGGAATTTTCGACCACTGTGTGGAACAAAAGAAGAACTCCATGATTCTTAGAGACAAGAATGTGTCAGGTCTGTGTGGTAAGGCTGGAAGCTTTGGCTCCCTGTTGCCTCAGTTTTTAAAGAGGCACTGGGCTATCTCTGCTCACTGATGGAGTTCATGGTCAGCACTGTGCCTCTTCTCATATATCTGTAAAACAGAATCCCTGTAATGTTATTGGACATGGGCATCTGTCCCACATATGAGTTGGAGGCTCACGTCGGACCCATTCATGATTTGTGTAACACACAGAAGACACCACTTTTAGAAGACAAATGCTATGGGACAAGAAAAAAATAGATCAATCCCCCTTTTAATTCTGAACTACCAAGGAGTGCTTGAACAAATGTCTTCTTTGAAGTTCCAGTATTTAGAAGGAAAGTTTCCAAAAACAAGTCAACAAAAACTAATACTTTATGTGACAAAAGGTCTTCTTTCTACAAACTTCTAGCTTGTTAATGGGGGTTATCATACCTGAGGAAGGAAATACTAGGAATTGTTAGATTAAGTTTAAATTAAGCATTTTTAAATATCTGAAAAATACAAGAGAAAATTACATTTTGAGGCAAATATATTGATGCTATGTTAAATGGCTGGCATTACAGAAATGAAAAATAAATATTAGGGTGAAATATCCAATGGAATAAACAAAACCAAAATATCAATTTATTTTTCTCTTCTTTTTCTCTTCTTTGAATTACAGTTTCATCCTATCACCCAGTCTTGAGTGCAGTGGCATGCTCATGGCCACCTCAACCTGACCTACTTGGATCAGGCAATCCTTCCACCTCAGCTTTCCAAGTAGCTGGAACCACAGTCACATGCTACCATACTTGGCTATAAAATATTAATTTCATTAAGAATAAGACAGCTGAAAAGACAAGTATGAAATTGAAAAATGGAATAGAGGTAGTTTTTTCTATAAGCAGTATAAGGAACTCATAAATGGGAATTTAAGGCAATAGTAGGAATAGAATGAAAAGGGAAAATGTCACGTATATTGAAGGTAAAAGTAAAAATGGGAGAATGACATCTGACAACAGCTCAAAAGATAAAGTACTGAGAACTTTACAGACATGAAGACTTATCATCTAATGCTAGGGCACATATAATTAGACATGAAATGTGTGCCTTGACCCTTCAGTTAAAATAAAGAAAAGTAAGGGTAAATTGTAAGACATATTCTAGAAAAAGTGCACAGTTTAAAAGCATTATGTGATTTTCTATTATTTAATAAATACAAGAGAGCTTGCTTAGAATGCTAAAAGAATTCAAATATTGTTTTTCAGAGAAAATGCCAATTTTTTCCCAAGAGAATGACATGCTCATTGAAATTGAATTTCCCAGTAGCCAAAACAAATGTTATAAGGTATTGAAAAAAATGCATTCAAGTGATTGTGAGTAAAATATTTTATATTCAGACAAATTGTTAGAGGAAAAATAAAAAGCATTAGCAGGGGGTAAGTTTCTAAGCACAAAGGAATGTGGGACAAGATTGACCTTTTGGAATCATGTCTTACAAGATGAACTCACTACATTGTGCTTTTCATCCCACCATTAGGAAGGGATGAAAGCAGTTGAGGTGGTAGTCTCTTAATCTTCAGAGGTACTTTGGAAAAGTACAAAATGTATTTTCCTACCAATGGTGGTATTCTATTGAGATGGGTAGCTAGCATGGGTTACACATAGATAGATAAATTTCCTATAGATAGTTTTTAGGAAGCATTCAGAAATTAAAAAAATACATTTTGCTGCAAGTCAAGTTTCAGCCTACCCCAAACCCTCAGCAAATCCAGAGAAAACCCCACCAGATATAAGGCTAGGACAGCTCAACATTTCAATTCATGATGTAGCTTAATAATCACTAAGAAACCTTCAGCTTCCCTGTGGAGGGAGGAAGGCCAAATACCACCACTTAACTGACCAAGCCATAGAAATGATAAGAAGATCATCTTTTAGCTTAAAAATGTGTGAATTGTAAATGTCTGTCTGATCTCTTGCAAAAGACAATATGGTCAGGAAAAGAACACTGACAACTCCCTTTCTCTCTTCCCAACAGATCCCAGAGATATCCAGCTCCAGAGTGGAGATTACCTGAGTTCCACCCTCTTTAGCATATCAATCATTGTGAAGGTGTATCAGATCTATAGTAAACCTTTTTTCTGGTCCATGCCAGCTCAGGCATGTCACCTTCTTTTCTCCCTGCTTTCTCTGGTAAACTTTGTTAGAAAACTTTGATAACTGCTGTAAAATTCATTTTAGAAGTGAGAAGGGAAAATTCCATGAGTTTTATGCTGCACCCCACCTGGAATCACTATCATTTACTTAATATGAAGAAAATCCTCAATTATCTTGATAGAGGGATTAAATAAGGCATTTTTAACCTGCAAACTTCTAGATATTTTACTACTTGTATGCCTATTGAAAGTATACAACTAAATTATGTAATCCAGTTAGAAGATTAATGAAATCAAAGTGTAAAATGTAAGTTCTCGCAGTCAAGAGAAATTGGGAAAAAACACAATTATTTGAAGTTTATATACACATCAGACATGGACACACAGGTGTATAATCTCACACACATGTCCATAGACATAAATACATATGAGCACTCAAAGTTCAGCTGCAATGAAATTTAGCCTGTCTTCTCTTAAGGAAAAATACAAATAAGAAATTCATTAAAAATATATAACTAAGTGATGCTTAATAAAACAGGTAAATGTATTTAAAATAATTGATTTCATAGACTATATATAAAAGACAAATACAGCACTTTTAGCATAAATTAAACATCCCCACAACACCAAATCACACCCAATCATTAGCCACAACTATGGTACCATCTAATGTAAAATGATAGGCTGGGAATGGTGGGTCAAACGTGTAATCCCAGAAGTCTTTGTGGTCATGGTGGGAGGAAGACATGAGTTTAGGAGTTTAAGATAAAACTAGGCAACATAGTGAGACATCATCTCTACAAGAAAATCTTAAAAATTTCCAGGTGTGGAGGCATGCATTTTATTCCCAACTACTCAGGAGGCTGAGGTGAAAGGATTACCTGAGCCCAGGATGTTGAGACTGCTGTGAGGTGTGGTTGTGCAAATGCACTTCAGTCTGGATGACAGAGTAAGATTCCAATGAAAGCAAGCAACAAAAACATAAAATGATAACGAATAATATAAAATCATACAGCAGAGTAAGGTATGCTATTAAAAATCGCTATTGACAATAATAATATGCAATCAATGTAATATGATACAAAAAGTTAGATAAAAAGGTGATAATTTATATTTCAAAGAAACTATTCACCAAGAGTATTTAACTCATAAACCCATCATTTGTCAAACAATATATTCTTGAAATCATATAGAATAAATTATTGCATGTTTGATGAAACAAACATTTATGAGTAAATAAATACAGGTCATTCTATAAAAAACATACCTGTGCATGCATGTTTATTTGCAGCATTATTCACAATATCAAAAACATGGCACTAACCTGCTGCCGGTTGAAATAGGACTGAATAAAAAAATGTGGTACATATACATAATGGAATATTATGCATAAAGAATTACAGAATTATGAACTTCACTGCAACTTGAATGGACTTAGAGTGCTGTGGCCCATGCAGTTGCCTTGAGGGTCCCGAGAGAGAACCACAAGATATTAAGAAAGACACAGACACAAAGACATAAAGAAAAGCTGGGACCAGGTGGGACACCTTCCTCTGATGGAGAATTGACCCCAAACTAGCTCAACACATTTATTTTATAATCAAGCACAAAGTAAGTTGGAAGGAATTCCAGGTTTGTGAAGTAGCTATAACGGAATTTTGTTACTACCTAAAAGGTGAGCTGTTCTATGGTTATCTAGTTGTAGCTAAGGCTTTATCAGTACTATGTGCACCCGGATGTGTGGGTATCTGAGATGCCATTTCGTGTAGCAGGCTGCATCCTCCACCTTTAGCTAGGATGCAGAGCTATCAAGCGAGACCTTGCCTTTGCTTGGGGTCTTTACTCAAGGTCTGCTACAGTGACAACACTAGGCACATCCGCTCCTGACATTAGAGTCTATAATACTGAATGATCTATCACAGAAACAAAGAACTGAGTGCCACATGTTCTCACTCATAAGCAGACCTTGAACAATTATCGTAATACTATAAGAAGGGATTGGCAGTAGTGGGAAGCTGACAGGGAAGTGAGGGAGCACACCTAATCAGCAAGGGTACCTGCATAATGACCATTTGTGTATCTAAGCCTGAATTGTATCCCACATCTTTAAAATAATAAAAGATTCCATCTATTGTATTTACATATGAGGAATTAATCTAATGATATATAGTCAGGGTGTGCATAAAACTAAATTCGGATATATTCATACATATATATGTTAATGTATACATAAATTCACCTATTATACCCATATATATATATACATACATACATACATATATATACATATATATAGCATGTGTCTGTCTGTCTCTGTATATATTTATATAAACCCAAGGTTAGTATATCTCTAAACAAGAAGAAAATGCACATATTTAATGTCTGCATTAGCCATACTGAGTATTTACTAGACAAGAAAGAAAGTATACCTGAATCTTTCCAAAGGACTATCTTATGCATTATATTCCCTTCTCTAGAACAATTTGGATAACATTTAACAATAAAATGATATTATAGAAAAGCACAATACTGTCCAAAATAAATAAAATCCTCAATGATTTTATGGTATATGTATTTAAACTTTATTTTAAGAAATACATTTTGCAAGCATATGTTTGTATTTTGTAACTTTTAGGCAATAAAAGCAGCACTTCTATCAAAGTTGTGAAGTTGTCCCTGTGAATATGTACACATCTTTCTCTAAGGTGTACACTCAAGGGTCATTGTTGTTATCTCTTCCTATAAATGAGACAATTCCAATCTCTTTTATTAATTAATTGCTACAATTCATATTTATACTAGTAAAGGACTAAAATTCTACATGCACAGTTTTATGTTTAAACATGGATGTTACTATTTATTACCTTTGACCCCAATACGCTATTATTTTGGTATCCATTTTTTACTGAAAGTGCACCATAAGAACGAAGAAGAAATTATCATAAACTTTAAAAGAAACATAGTAGCACATGAAGAGTATCACGGAGATGAATTGTAACTGGCTCATACTCATAGGTGAGGTACAATTCTGCTCATGACTTCCCAAATTTGAATTCAATGATATCACATCCACACACTGATGCTGACCCTGGGGTATTTACAACACAGTAATAGGCAAATAAAACAAACTTAGGTTTGATAGAAATGATTTCTCACAGTGTTGGTTTAGCAGCACACCATTAGGTTGTTCCATCAACAACCTTTGTGTTGATTTGTAGTGATAACATTTCTAAAGAAGGTACACATGTGGCAAGTTATGGAAACTGATGGCAAGTTATGGAAACTGATAGGTGCTAGGACATTCTTTAGGACTTAAGTTTTCAGGGTGAGAAGCAGATAAATTCCATTTATTAAGTTATTTCATCCTAGTTCCATGTTGTGAGCTGAAGAGATAGAGAATCCACAGGGGACACATCAGAGAATATGATAGTTAAAAATAAAGAATATGCCTGAGCCTGCGGGTTCGAGACCCGCCTGGGCAGGCGAGACCTCATCTCTACAATAAATAAAAAAATCAGCCGGGCGTGGTAGCACGCGCCTGTAGTTCCGGCTACTTGGAAGGCTGAGGCGGAAGGATCGCCGGAGCCCAGCAGGTCGAGGCTGCGGTGGCCAGGAGCGGCCACTGCACTCCAGTCTGGGCGACAGTGAGACTCCAACTCAAAAAAAATAAAATAAAATAAAGAATATATTACATGAAAGTGAAGCAGAGCAAGAGATCACAGAGGTGTGAATCCAGACTCCCCATGGGGGATGCAGGCTCCTGTCCAAGGGAAGTTGAAAGAGTGGTGGGGGCAGTTGAGGAAAGTCAACTATGAGGAGAAAAAAACCCGCAGTTTAGTGGAGGAAGAGTCTTCCAGACGCCCCAGGCATTTTTCTGCACCTGATCCATGTTTACCACCTCAACATTCTCGACAGACAATTCTCCAACGTATGTCTCAGACTTTCTTCCAGAACTTCCTGGTTTCATCAGATTTATTTCCAAGTTTCTACTGCTCTGAAGGACTCATTGTTCTCTCTGGACTTTACCTTCTGGCTGCATCCTGGGGAATTCTCTGGCTGTGCCAAGCACCAAATAGTATAATCCCAAGTACCCCTAGGATCAAGCCAACCATGCCCATGTGGATGAGATTCTCCACTGTGTAATCCTGGGGCTGCGAGGCTTCAGATGGTGCAAAAAGGGGCCACAGTGGTCAGGGTAAGTCAAAATCACCCTGGACCTTGTATGTCCACCCAGGCCACCTACCTCCCTTTAACAAGACTTGACGTTCCTTGCCCAGACCCATAGCTGAGAGGATCTCCTTACTCACCAGTCTTGGAGTCTGACTTGTTCTGTGATGGGCTGGTGATCTCTGCTGCTCCTGTGATCTTAAAGGCAAGGGTATTGGTGGGGAGCTCTAGAGACCTGAGTCTTTCCCCTGGGCTCTGTGCTCATGTACCATCCACTTCTTGTGATAGAACTCAGATGTAGTCCCTTAATAAAGCCTGTCTCTGCTCCAGAAGGATTTACTCTGGCATCTCCATGGGATTCTTCAGACTGTTTGTTCTGTGAATTCAGACTTTAAGTATTTATCTCATTGGAACAAAGTGTAGCTGACTCTTAAGTGTTCAGAGTTCTTAAGAAAAAAATGAATTTCCAACTGAAATAATTGAGTTTTTGTATTTTTTGTGTTAGTCTGGGACATGGGACCATGTAAGCTGATTCCCTTAGAAATGAGATTATCCAGGTTTTTAGCAGTTGAGGGCCTAGACCCCATGGATGAGGGGTTGGTCCTCAGGGCTCCTGAATGTCAGGAGCACAGAGAGGTAAAAATCTGGGACTGCCTCCTCTTCATGCCACCTCAGACAGTGTCCCTGAGGATTCTCTGTCCATCTGTTTTTTCATTATGTCATACTTCATATAGTAAGAACATCTACAATGTACACACACACACACACACACACACACACACAAATGCACACAACATATGAAAACATACACTTATTTTTTATTTTTTTGAGTTGGAGTCTCACTCTGTCACCTAGACTGGAGTGCAGTGACCGCTCCCAGCCACCACAGCCTCGACCTGCTGGGCTCGGTGATCCTTCTGCCTCAGCCTTCCAAGTAGCTGGAACTACAGGCACGTGCTACCATGCCCGGTTAATTTTTTGATTTATTGTAGAGATGAGGTCTCGCCAAGTTGCCCAGGTGGGTCTCAAACTCGCGGATTCAGGCAATTAACTCACCTCAGCCTCCCAAGGCGTGGGATTACAGCCTGAGCCACTGAGCCCGACTGCAAACGTACACTTTAAAAGGTGATTTTGCCAGAGGTTCACAAAAACAGTATGTACATATATTTTTAAAGTGTGACTCTAGCAGGGAAGACCAACAGCAAACATAAAAATCATACCCGATGAAAAAATATTAACCATATAGTTGAAAATGTGTAAATATAAATGTATGTATATAGATGTACTATATATGTTCCTGCACATATTCACATTTAAATTGAGAAAAATTGGAATACTAATTAGAAGTAAAATAGCAAAATGTTTTCATTTCTTTTTGGTTACCATAAATTTTGTCAGTAACATAGAAGAGATCAACTAAATTAATGTGTAAGAAACAGAACTTCTAATAAGTAATATGAAATAAAATCAATATTTCTGAATTAATAGCTATGTTATAAATACTATTGTGCTATTTGTAGCTGGGTGCAGTGGTGCATGCTTGTGGTCCCAGCTCTCAGAAGGCTGAGGCAGGAGGATGCCTTGAGAGCATGAGTCTGATGCCAGTGTAGGCAACACACATTCATTAATGATCTTTAATTTCAACTGCTGTGAATTTTTAAAAAAATATATTTACTAAAAGCTACTTTCCATAGTAAAATTTCAAATTTGATCTATCCTAATGAAAACTAGAGTAAAGTTTTTAATTAATTAATTATTAACTACTTTTTTAGTCAAGTCTCACTCTGTCACCCAGGCTGGAGTGTGGTGGCACCATCAAAGCCCATCACAGTTTAAACCTCCTGGGCTCAAACAGTCCTTTCACTTCGGTCTCCTGAGTATCTAAAACTATAGTTGACACCATGACTGACTATTTCGGTTTGTTTTTGTAGAGATAAACTCTCACTAGTTTGCCTAGATTGGTCTTGAACTCATGGCTCCAGTGAACCTCCATTTTGGTATCTGAAAGTGCCGGACGACAGACATGAGCCACCATACTCTTCCAAGAGTAGAAGTACTTATTTTTAAACCATAAGTGCATACATCTATTAAACAGCAACAATAGACAGTTATGCACAGCAAAGTTAGCATAGAAATGAACTGCACTACATTTCATTAACATGGGTACCTGCATAATGAAATTTGTCTACCTAACCCTGAAACGTACCCAACATCTATAAAATAAAGATTTAAATAAAGGAATGAACTGCACTGAAGACATGCTGTGGATAATCCCCTAACATGCCTCCAAGGAGCAGGGGAACAGTCCCTCTCTAGGCTCACATGTGCCCTGAATATAAAGACTACCAGGTGAAAACAAAAGAGGCTCTGCTGAGTGGTATCCAAACGTGAGAGACTTCTCTCTGAAGGAGCTTGTTTGGGGTAGTCTCCATCTTCACCACTCTCACTTCCCACTGAGGCCTGAGTAGCCTCCTGCCCTGTCCTGAGATGTTTCATGGACCCCCTTGTGTATAAATGAGGGGGTTCATTCTCATGGTCTCTTGTAAATAAGGAATAAGATCTTCCAAGGGAGTATCCTTCCATCCTCTCTCCTTCTCGCCCCACCTATTCCTCTTCTACCACCCCAAGGATCTTCACTGAGTCCATGTCTAAGCTGAACCAGAAATTCTGCTGAGTTGGTTCATCCTTCTCCTTCTACTAATCAGGTGTACTCCAAGTGCAAGTTAGAGGACTCTGTCTTGGCCTGCAGTCTGATTACATGACCTAGGTTCACACACTTCTCCTTCCAGCCCTCCTTACTCTCTAACCTGATTGAGACTTTAGGGGTGGGTGCCCACAGATGGGTGGTCCCCATTTATTTCCACCATCTTGTGATCTGTATCCTCTTCTGTGTACTCTCCTTTTTATTTCCCACATTTCTAATAGTCCTATAGTGCTCATGGATGCGGGGCTCTGAGCTGACCCACTGAGCTCAGAAAGGACAGGGCCAGGGTTCCTCACCTGAGACCACCAGTTCCAGGAGTTCACTGAGTATGACAACAGAAAAGTGCTGTGTGAGCCATAGAACCTTTAGGTATCCCCATGGGTTGGGGTCACTGGTCTCATGGAGAACTTGCCCTGGTACAGCTGAGCTCAGTATTTTGATGTTAGCTGTATGGGGTTGGGAACTGGCTACCATCTCAATGGACAGAAGGAAAGTGTCTACCAGGTACCATGATTGACACAGCTTGGCCACATTCTCTTCTGATGCCACCATGGAGCCTGGCTGCGCCAAGAAGAAGGGTCTGCTGGAGAGCTTTCCTAGAGAGAAGAGGATTAGTGTGGGGCTGCTCCATCTTGTTCTGATCTGAGACCTCTCCAGGACCTCTCTCTGAGAACCCTCAGTCTATCTGTCTGTGTCTGTTGTCTCTGAGTCACTCCCTCTCCCCAATACATTGACACTTTCTGCCTCTTATCCCCTTGAGATCCTCAGCCATCACCATCTGGGGATCACCTGGTTGACAGGGGTTCTGCAGAGTTTGGGTCCTTGAATGAATTCTCTGGGCTCCTGACCTGCAATCAGGATGTCCAGGGGGGTCGCTGGATGCTGAATAACTGGAGGAGAGGTTCACAATAGTATCACTACCTACTGGCTCCTGTGGGAGATTCTCAGAGGGACCAGGGGGAAGCTGACCTGAGAAAGTCCTGGCAGGGCTGCCAGCCAGGGCACTGGAGGAGGTGCCTTTCCCTCCTCCTTGTATAGAATGAACCTGTCGTACCTGACATTAGAGTGACACTGCAGGCTCAGGCTCACTCCAGGGGTCACAATAGGGTCCTGCTGGGTCAGGAGGGAGGGTTTCCTAGACACTCCTGGAACAAACGAGGAACGAGGACTGTAGGACTGGCTTGTCCCAAATTCTCCCTTCTCTGTCCTGGCCCTGAATTTCTCACTGTCACTCCAAGCCTGAGTCTCTTACCCCTGGGGCTTCTCTTTTAACCTGTGGCTGTTGTAGGAACGTTTTAGACCATGGGCTTCTCCCTGATCTTGACCACTGTCTGTCTGATTGTTCTTCTTCTCACAGTCACCAGGACACAGCAGCGAATAGACCCCGTGCCTTCTTGAGCTAGCCCCTTCCAAATAAGGGTCACTTGAGATTCCTTCTTTCCTCTCAGAGCCTCCCATAGGGTTTTCTTCACTCTTTGACACATTCATCTACATATCCTTATGGGGCTTCACCATAGTTAGCTATCAATCAACCTCCCAACACCATGTCCGGTCCCTGAAATTGAATAAGAGAAGGCAATGGCTTCCTCATCTGGGATAGGAATATCCAGAGGATCACTTGGTTCTGACCACACCTGTGGGGTGTTCCTATAATAGCCATAGCATCTGAACTTCCACCTGTGACTGGGCTTCATGGGGCCCACAGGGAACAGGGCCTGGGACTGCCCATAGGAGTGTTGCTGTGAATCCTGGGTCTAGGAGAGCCTGTTTTCTCCTTCCTCAGTGAGAACAAACCTGCTAAAACCTAGTCCTGAGCCATACTGAAGGGTAATGCTCCCTCCTGTGATCATGAGAGGACTTGGCAGGGCTGCGAGGGTGGGTTTCCTGTAGGATCCTAGGAGAGAAAGAGGCACCATATTAAATGGGGTTCACAACTCCCATGTGATACTGCAATGCTGGGCTGCAAGAGGGGAGAAACTCCTGAAGTCTAATCCCCTTACTGAGGGCAGAGCCTGAATCTGGGACTATAGTTGTCTTCTCACCTGTCACTACCAGTTCCAGGGGGTCACTGGTCTTTGACAATCCTGCAGGGCTGTGATAGTGACAAGAATATCGCCCTGCATAGTGGTCTGTCATGCGTTGGTTGTTAAACTTGACCTTGTTCCCAGGTTCCAGGGAGTTCTTTCTGTCCCAGATTGATGAGCTTCCCTCTTTATCCAAATAGTACATCTGGGCCTCTGGAGTCCCCTGACACCACATGGTCACAGAGCTCCTCCAGATGATCACAGAGCCTAGCTCAGCCCAGAAGATGGGTTTGGGGAGAGTCTCTGGAAGAAAATCAGACTCTGGGTCCCAGGACATCCCACCCCTCAGATCCCAGCTTTCAGTCCCAGGACCCTCCAGACATCCTCCAGAAATGACCCTTCCCATCCCCAGTTACATAGGGGTAGCCTCTTGTCCCCAGTGAGGAGGTTGGACATGGTACATCGAGGGACAGACTCAACTGTCTGCTCTTGATCATGGGACCCAGACTCAGTCCTGAAAGAGATTTTCTTGTGAGAGATTTTCCCCCTGAAATGTGAGAAAATCGCTGCTTTCCCTCAGCCCTGAGACTTCCTTGTAGATCAGGACCTGGTTGTGAGGTGAGTTCTTTCCCATAGTAGAATGTCCCCTTTTCACCCCAAAGTCTCACCAAGGCAGAGCAGGGTCATGAGTGTCGGGGTCATGGTGTCTTTTCCTACTGACCCTGGATGTGTAGATGAGACCAGGATGCCCTCAGGAAAGAGAGCACAGGGTGTGCATACTTGAAGGATGGTTCATCCCAGTCACAGTGTTGTCTCAGCAGCAGCCCACAGGAAGGGGAACTGCCTTTTCTAGAATTTTGGTTCTCACTTTCCAGGGATGGTGCTGGAGCAGGCACCAGACAGCACTGGGCCATGGGGCCAGGAGAAGAAGAATTTCTGATCCCAGACTGCTATCTACCTTGTTTAATTTCCTTTCCTGATGAAGTACTGATGCATTTTTATGGAGTATTTGCAGTGTGCCTTACCCTGGAGATATATCACTGAACAAGAAACAAACAAACAAAACACCCTTAGTGTGCAGACTTAAAAATAACAACAAAGCAGATATTAATAATCATATATTAATAATTAATTAATTATTGATATACAATTAATTAATTAACAAATAATTAATAATTAATCACTATTACTCCTGTAGCAAACACCACAAGAGGAGGGAAGGGGGCTTAAAAGAACACGGGTGTAGTATCTTGTAGTTCTGAGGTTCATAAATCCAAAATGCATCTCCTTGAGCTAAAATGAACTTGTCATTAGGGCTACATACTTTCTACAGACCCCAGAAGAATCCATCTCCTGCCTTTGTAAGCCTTTTCTGCCTTTATAAGCTTCCTGCTTTCGTGTTGACCTTGCTATCCATCTTCAATGCTGCCAGTCACATAATTCTAAATTTTCTTCCATCTTCTCATCTTCTTCTCATCTGATTCTGCACCTCCTGCCTCCCATTTTTATTTATAATGCTCTTTTGTGTTTACATTGAACTCACCTGGATAATCCCAGATAAATTTCCCACCCCAGGATCCTTAACTTAACCGCACCTACAAATTATCTTTTTCCACATAAGATGTCATATTCACATGTTCCAGGGATCTGAACGTGGACATCTTTGGGAAGTCATTATTCCACCTACCACATGCTTCCAGGAACTTCTTCTGCCAAAATTTTTTTTCTCATATCAATATTTTTTATTTTGAAATTGTGGGGTAGAGTTTAGGGTTAGGTTTACAAATATGCTTCGTTCAGACACCCTTGTTGATAAGGGGTGTCTCCCCATCCCCAGAGAGATATTGGCTACTGTGAATCCCACCTCCCTTCTCCTTCCCCCCATAGTTTCCCACCACTGTCAGTCTTTTTTTTTATATAGTATTATGGTGCATGTTCAAGGTCCGCTATATGAGTGAGAACATGTGATACTCAGATCTTTGTTTCTGTGAGAGGTCACTCAGTATTATTGACTCTAGTTCCATCCAGGTTGCTGCAAAGTTAATGATTTTGTTCTTTTTTATGGCTGCATAGTATTCCATCATGTATATGTACCACATTTTTAAAATCCAGTCCTCTTTTAATGGACAGTATGGTTGATTCCAGGATCTTGCTATTGTGAACAATGCTGCGATAAACATATGTGTGCAGGTATCTTTTTGGTAGAGTGATTTGAGTTCTTCAGGGTATATTCCCAGTAGGGGATTGCAGGGTCATATAGGGGGTTGATATTCAGAGCTTTTAGGAAGCTCCACACTGTTTTCCACAGACGTTGCACCAGTTTGCACTCCCAACAACAGTGTGGAAGTGTTCCCTTTTCACCACACCCTCTCCAGCAACTGTTATTTTTTGAGTTACTGTTAATTGCCTTTCTGACTGGACTTAGTTGGTATCAGTGTGGTTTTCATTCGCATCTTCTTGATGATCAGTGAGGTTGAACATTTCTTCATGTGTCTGTTGGCTTCTCGGATGTCTTCCTTTGGAAAGTGTCTGTTCATATCTTTTGCCCACTTTATAATGGGCTTGTTTGTTTTTTCTTTTCAGCACATTTGAGTTCCTTGTAGGTCCAAGATGTTCCCAGTCTGTAGGCTGTCTCTCTGCTCTCTTGATAGTTTCTTTGGTTTTGCAGAAGCTTGTCAGTTTAATGAGATCCCACTTGTCTATCTTATCTCTTATGGCCTGTGGGTTTCGGGCTTTGTTCAGGAGTTGGATACCAGTTCTAATTTCCATAAGGGTGTGTCCTTCATTTTCTAAGATTCTCATGGTCTGAGGTTTTACATTTAGGCCTCTGATCCATTTAGAGTTAATTTTGTGTATGGGAACAGATAGGGGTCTTGTTTGAGTCTTCTGCATGTGGTCAGCCAGTTTTCCCAGTACCATTTACTGAATAGGTTCTCCTCTCCCCAGTGGTAGGTGGTGGTGGCTTTGTCGAAAATTAGTTGGTTGAGAAACTGAGGTTTAGCTTCTGGAATCTCAATTCTATTCCATTGGTCTATATGCCTGTTTTTGTAAATACCAAGCTGTTTTGATTATCATAGCTTTATAGTAAAGTTTCGAGTCTGGTAATGTGATACGGCCTGCTTTGTTTTTTTTTGCTGAGGATTGTTCTGGCTATTGGTTGTTTGTGTTTCCATATGAATTCCTGTATTGTTTTTTTCTAGGTCTGAGAATGTTGCTGGTAATTTGATGGGTATTGCAATAAATCTGTAGATTGCCTTAGGTAGGATGGACATCTTCACAATGTTGATTCTTCCAATCCATGAGCATGGGATATTTTTCCACTTGTTTGTGTCATCTTTGATTTCTTTGAGTAGTGTTTTGTAGTTTTCATTGTAAATGGTTTTCACGTCTCTGGTTAGGAAGATGCCAAGGTATTTCACTTTTTTGTGGCTATTGTGAATGGAATTGTGGTTTTTATTTGGGTTTCTGTTTGTTTATTATTTGTGTAAAGAAATGCGATTGTCTTTTGTACATTTATTTTATATCCGAAGACTTTGCCAAAGTCCTTTATCAGTGTAAGGAGGTTTTTGACAGATTCTCTTGAGTTTTCAAGGTACATGATCATGTCATCTGCAAAGAGAGATAATTTGACTTCCTCTTTTCCTATTTGGATACCCCTGACTGCCTTCTCTTCTCTGATAGCTCTGGCTAGGACTTCCAATACTATATTGAACAGGAGGGGTGAGAGTGGGCATCCTTTTCTTGTTCCAGTTTTCAGGGGAAATAGTTCCAGTTTTTGTCCATTTAGGAGTATGCTGGCTATGGGTTTCTTGTAGATGGCTTTTACTATTTTGAGTTACATTCCCCGTATGCCTAGATATTCGAGGGTTTTTATCAAGAAGGGATGCTGGATTTTACCAAAAGCTTTTTCTTCATCTAATGATATAATCATGTGGTTTTTGTTTTGACATCTGTTGATGTATTTAGTTACATTTATGGTTTTACGAATGTTGAACCAGCCTTGCATTCCAGTGATGAAGCCTACTTGGTCATGATGGATGATTTTTGAGATGTGTCGTTGAATCCAGTTCACTAGGATATTGTTGAGAATGTTGGCATCTATGTTCATCAAAGATACTGGCCTGTAGTTCTCTTTCTTTGTTGGGTCTTTACCTGGCTTGGGTATCAATGTGATGTTAGCTTCGTAAAATGATTTGGGGAGAGTTCCATCTTTCTCAATCACCTGGAATACCTTCAGTAGGATTGGTATCAGCTCCTCCTTAAATGTCTTGTAGAATTCTGCTGGAAAGCCATCTGGTCCAGGGTTTTTTTTTTTTTTTT
>NW_006989752.1:0-743 GCF_000164805.1 Carlito syrichta
GGGCCTTGCCAACTGATAGGATATCATAATCATAGCCTCTTTGGTCGATGGTAAATGATGATAAATGACATTAGGAACCTTTTAGCAAACTGTAATAACTACAAAGAGGGAAGCAGTATGGATTTGCATTATATCTGATACCCTCTAGTACCAAGTGGATTGCCAATACTGCTTGTTTAGCATTTTCTAAGGGCAATAGGATATTGATTTCTGACTTACAAGGAACAGCTCTATTTTCACCATTGAAAAGTATTGCAGGTTGTTAAGAAGAAATTGACTTGAAGAGGCCGACTGCTGCCCATCATGGAGCAAATAAAGCAAAACTGCCGAAGCATGGTGGAGCAGCGAGACGGGCCCTCAGCAATTTGTTGCTATTAATTTACCATGCTCGACAGCAAATCAATCGGCATCTACTTCATCTGCTGGAGAAAATGCTGTCCAGGGCAGATAAAAGGCTCGGCATGGTACAGAGAATAGACTGGATTGGCCAAAAGGAGGCTGCAGTTAATGTGTAAATAAGTGAAATCAAGGCCACTGTTGCAGAGGAAGCTGTTGTTAATTAGGTTGGTGTTTTTAGTGAGCTATTTTAGAAAGCAGCCTAGGATTTGAAGAGTAAGAAGAGATTTATTGAGGTTGAAGTAATATACGACTGGCATAGCATTCTAGCCTTGAGTGTACTTGATTCTGAGGTGCAGTAAATTTATTTGGGGACACTGCTTGAAGTGTGCTTTAAGTTCTGTTTA
>NW_006989753.1:0-2606 GCF_000164805.1 Carlito syrichta
ATACTTTTAAGTGGGGCCTCAAAGCGTTCCTACATAGTAAGTTAAAAGGAAAGTGAATGTCTTTAAAAAATTACAAACAAAAAGTAAATAAGCCACCCTGAGTGAGTCAGCAAAAACAGCAAATTCTAGAATCAGAACTTCAAAGACCACAGACATAGGAATTATTCAAACACAGAATATAAAATTAGTACATTTAATATGTTCAAAAATATAAGAGATTGAGGTTGCAGCAAAGAAAAAGAGATTATCATAATTGGTCATATTTGAAAAGTACCAAATAGAAATTTAGAAACAAAAAGTGTAATAGATTAAATTATAATTTCAATGAATAGGCTAAAAGATAAAGCAGAAGAGCTGGAATAGGGAGGCAATTACACAGAATCTAGTAGTAGAAAAGCAATGAGAAATATGAAAATAGTGAGGAAACCTGAAAAATAGAATGAGAATTTTCTATAGGAAACAATAAAGAAAATGGAGATAAGCAATTGCTCAAGGAGAATTCTGGATGAGAATTCTCCAGAATTAATGAAAGATAACAGTGCGCAGACCAAGAAAGCCCAGTGAATCCTGAGCAGGATAAAGAAAAAGAAACCCATTCCTATAATACCACAGTGAAACTCCAGAACAACGAAGACAAAGAGAAGAATTTAAAAGCTATCAGAGAGAATGAGCAGACTATCTAAAAAAGAATAACAAAGTGACAGCTGAATTCTCAAGCACAGCAGAGAAAATTAGATGTATTACTATGAACCAACTAATAGCAAATAACTATCTTAAATTCTAAACAAAGAAAGTCATCTTTCAAAAAAAAAGGACAATCAAAGAAAAACAATTTCAAACTATCTCAAACTGAGAGACTTTATTACCAGAATGCTCTCATTGTAGAAACTTCTAAAGCACATTCATTTTAGAAAGAAATGATACCAGAAAGTAGGTTTGAAATGGAAACAAGTCAACAGGCAAAAATAAAGGTAAGCATGTAGATAAATCTAAACAAACACTCATAGTATAAGGCAACAATATCTGATTTATGGATTTAAAATATCAAGATAATTAAAATCCTAAACAACTACATATAAAATTTAGAGATGGGCAATTAGAATTCAAGAGTTCTTTGTTTCTTGTATTATTCAGAAAAAAACTGAATTATATTGATTAACTTTCAATTAAATTATGTTAAATATGCATATACAAATTTCTAGGGTGACAACTAAAAGAACTGAAATACAAGGAAAAAAGAATTGAAGGTTGGGTTGGTGGAACCAATCACTGCAAAACAAGGAAGCAAAAAAGAAACAGAAACAGAAAAAGAAGTATTACTAGAAAGTACAAAATAAGATGGCAGAAATGAATCCAAACAGTTAGGCTATTACAAATAATGTAAATGAATTAAACTCTCCAATTAAAATACAACAACAATCAGACAAGAGACTGGCCTGGAGAAAGGAGTTGGTTCAAGTCAAGAAGTGGAAACAGGGTTCAGAAGGTAATCCAAGAAGCACCAAATCACAGATGACTTAAAAGTTTCGCTGAGACCTTTGAGTTTGATTCAACAGGCTGTGCTATTGAAGCATGAGGCGGGAGACTTTTTTTTTTTCATTGTAAGACTTCTTCTATTATAATTTGGATACACTTTTATTTAGCACATGGATGAATTGCATTGATAAAAAATGTTGAAGTTAACAAAGAAGAAAAATCTTTGGTCTGAATATATACATTTTTTTCATACTGTCATGCATTGCTTAACAATGGGATGTGTTCTGACAAATGCATCATTAGGTGATTTGTTCATTGTGCAAACATCATAGTGTGTACTAACACAAACCTAGATAGACTAGCCTACTATAAATACCTAGGCTACATGGTATAGCTGATTACTCCTAGGCCACAAATCTGTATACTGTGTTATTGTGCTGAATACTGTAGGTAACTGTAACATGATGGCATTTGTGTATTTATATAAATCTAAATATGGAAAAAACTGTGTTGTACTATGATTTACAATGGCTATGATCTCACTAGATGATAGGAATTTTTCAACTCCATTATAATTTAATGGGACCACTGTCATATGCAATCTATCCTTGACTGAAATATCATTATGTTGTACATGGCTGTATATATACATTCATGACTGTATATAAACATACTATATCCACATATATGTATATACGATTTTGGTTTCCTTTATACACATCTGCATTGTTTGAATTTGGAAAAATAAGTAATTTGTTTTTTACAATTTAAAAAATTCAAAAATAGGCATTGGGATACCATAGACTTTGTGTCAGAAGGAACTTTGGAATGGAATATTAGGTGGGGAGTAGAGTACAAGATGGATTTAGAAATCAGCAGATGAAAACGGGAACCAGAGAAATCAATTCAAACAACTAAAATGATTGTCTGGACCATGTGATAAATCAGGATAGAAGGAATGGATAAATCTAAAAGGAAAGAAGCAACAGAACTTGTTGACCACTCTTGTCCTTGCAGGTCAGTGGTAGTAAGAGCAACTGAGTGCAATTGAAGGAAGGGGCAAAAATTGTTTAATGATAATATAAAATGCCTGCTCTAGTCTGCTCCTACAGAAAGCTCACTTATTGGAC
>NW_006989754.1:0-1988 GCF_000164805.1 Carlito syrichta
GTTTTGATAGACAGCATTGCAAATCTTGGTTTGCTGCTTGGCTCGTATGTTAAAGGCTTTTGGATTTTCATTAGTTATAATTTCAACAACTGCTTTCAATCAAATTATGTGGTTTAGCATGTAAATGGGAGTCGGCTAGCCCCAGGACCCATCCTCTGCCCTGGTGGCCGGGCCATAGTATTGGATGAAATGCTCAGAGGGCCACTCATCATCTTTCCATTTGCCAATCTGTAAGGCATGTCATTTCCTTTGGGCTTTCCAGTCCTCGTATATTTGAACTCCTAAATGTTCCTCTCTGGCAAGTGGGAGCAGAAAGATGGAAGGACAGATAAACCCTAACACACAAGATCCTGACCAGTTTGGTCATCTTTCCACATGTCCAGTACAATCTACTTAGGGCCCGCCATGTGATGTCTGCATTGACATTGTCCCAGGCCTGTTGGAGGTGGAGGAAGTTAGACAAAAGGTGAGGGTCTGTTTCAGAGTGGTTTGGGCCATTTTCTGGGCCATTGCATTATAGAATCTTTGGCCCAGGTATGTCAGGCTTCCAACGGAAGTGTTAATTTTTTTTCCCCCATCAGGCAAGGTAGTTTTTCCCTGTTACTGAGGTTTTAAGAAACCAAATCCTAGGGGCAGGGCTAGAGTACCCTGTTTCATTATAGGGTTTGTGCGGATTCAGTTCCCTAGCTTCCCAAGGCCATTGATCACCCATGTTAGTTCCTCCACATACATAACAAGGAGAGACTTTTAAGATTCAGGCAATAGTTTTTGCCAGGACTAAGAACAGGTTTCTTATCGTGGATGAGATGGGAATGGGAGGAGGGCTACTTTTTACTTCTTCATAAAAGGAATGAAAGACCTCATGGGATAAAGCTTGGAGTGGGACCATGACCCTCTCGATGTATAATATGGTTCAGGGTTACAGGCTCCCAACTTACAGCTGGAGATGGTAACAGCCTTTTGGAGGAGTACTATTTTATCTTTGTTTTTCCAGGTGGCCCATAAAACAGAGCTCCAATAGGGGCAATAAGACCAAGTATCACAGTGCATCTCACCTGAGTCGAGGACTTTCCACACATGCATTTATCATTAAGCCTGTACACTTGTTCCCAACCTAGATTTCTGCATGGCACAACATAAGTTGACCAGCTATGATCTATGGTCCCATATACACCAAAAAGTACTGACACTGGCCATTTTAGATCATCAAGATCTCTCTGTGTGGGATAGCTTCGGACCTCTAGCCATTCCTTGGTATGGGAGTACTGTGGATTGAAACAAGTATATTAATTCCCTTGTTGACAGATAGAATAGGTGGTCTTATTATGCCTGCAATTCCCTAAGACTTCTCTCTGGCAAGAGAAATTGGTGTAGTAAAGGAGAGTCCAAGTAACTCCCTGAGCCAACCGAGTTATACGAATACATGGATCACAAGACAGGGAACTTAGTTCAACAAAAGGAGTCCAGGTTAGAAGCAACCACTAGCAATAAAGCATTCTACCCACAAGAGGAAACTGAGCACTAGTAGAATCTTTTCTCCATATTTCCAGTAGGCCAGGGTGGCTTCCACTAACCCTATGGCAAAGATTGAGGCAAGGATTACAGCAAAAGATAAGGATGAGAGGTGACAGTACGTTACAGTAAAAGAACAGTCTATTTATTCCATCAGATGGTCGATTCCTCAATCTTCTGCTCTGCATAGATTAATCAGCTTCTGGAGTGACTAAAGCAGAGCTGCAGTCTTCTAGGATTCTAGGGTTGCAACTCATTTCCTCCAGATGGTCAGTTTTCTTGGTGATGAGGGATCAGAAGTACATTCCCAGTCTTGAGAGGCTGGTTTCGCTCTGCTGTGGTGAATCCAAGGGGCCACCTTGGCTGCTTTTACTGCAGTAGGGGTGGATAAAATGACAGTGAGCGGACCTCACCAAAGGGGCTTTAGGAGTTAGACATTCCATTCTTTTATGCGTATACAGTATCTCCTGGTTTAA
>NW_006989755.1:0-1523 GCF_000164805.1 Carlito syrichta
GCTGAGAGGTAGGATAGCTTATTTGAAAAGTATTGTATACGGATAGAAGATTTTATTGAGAGTAAAGGGGATTTTCCATACACTCAAAAATAAAGAAAAAGGTGAGAACTTACAAAAATTTAATAGTACAATTATAAAGCGATAAAAGTAGTTAAATCATTCTATGGAAATCAGAGAAAAATAACAGGTACCTAAGATGGAAGAAAACTAAGTAACTTTTTGCTTGTTTGTTTTTCTTGCAAAATGTTTAATGCCAGAAAAGAGTGATTTTTGCAATATATTGAAGAATAAAATAGACTCAAATGTGTAATGAATCAGAGATATTTTACCTACATATTCTTCTAAAAAATAATTCTTAACATTATTTTGTCTTAACATTATTTCAGTTAATGAAAGAAGAACCCAAAACCAACATATCAGGAATGGTAAAAACATAGTATAAAAATGTGGAACTGAATTTATTAAAATGTAGAAAAGCTAAAAATGTTTGGGGTAATATTATTTTGATAATATGACCATTATAAAATTTTTAAAAGATTGTATTTAAAAAATAATTTTAAAATGTCATGCACAGTTATCCTAATGCTTCATTTAAAAAGTTGAGAGTTTGATATAATTGGGAAAGACAGAGTAAAATAAAATGAAAAGGTACTTTTTTCTAAAAGTAGTACATAAAAATACAGTTTGTTAGTTTATAATATTAATTAAGTTTAAACAATAGTAGTATAAAATTAAAATAATGCATATAATTTTCAAGATCCCAAGTAAGAAGAGCAAATAAAATAACAACATATATAGGAAGATCTAGGAAGCAAGAAAATCAATCTCTATGGGAATTCCACTTTCTGTCAGAATCCACAAAGGATCCAAGTCTCCTAAGATATCATTTCTGACACCAAAGATGCTGAAAAAATCATAGGGGTTTTCTTCTGTTTAGAAAGGGATGCTCACAGAGCTTATGGGCAAAGTGATCTCCTAATTGCGATAGGTCCTTTACCTTTCCCCTATTTCAGTAGTTTCATTCATCAATCTATCAATATTTCCTTTGAATGGTGTCTTTCATCACCAATAGAATAAATTAAAATAAAATCTATCACAAAAAAACAAAAAAATTTGCAGAGCTGAAAATATAAGAAACCTAAGTGAACTAAATTTCAAAAAGTGAAAAGCCATTCATAGGAAAGAAGAGAGTGTCTTATCTGCTATTTTTATTCCAGGAGGAGGAATAGCAGAAGGAAAATCTTTTAAATATAGTATAAGAAAACACTTTCTAAATTTTATCTTATGGTCAATATTTTTCTTTTTATTAAAAAAAAAAAGTCTGAATAAGAGGTTTCAAGAATAGAACACATATCTATTTTGAAGCTATTTTACTCCATACAAAAAAAAAAAAAACCCTAATGCAAGATGTATCACAGGATTAAAATTAAATCCCAGGTCATACAATCTCTAGAAGAAAACCTTAGAGGATATCTTTGCAGTCTTGGAATAAGTGCAGATTTATTGGACAGGATACACACACA
>NW_006989756.1:0-1467 GCF_000164805.1 Carlito syrichta
GTCGAGGCTGCGGTGGCCAGGAGTGACCACGGCACTCCAGTCTGGGTGACAGAGTGAGACTCCAACTCAAAAAAATATATATATATATACATATATATATACACATATATCGTTTGTTTAACAATCTTATGGTCTCAGTGAAAAAAGTTATTCATCGTGTCAATAACATGCGCATTTCTTACCGATGGCTATCTCATTGCTGAGTAATTACTTTTTCTGGAGCAGTGACAAAACCAGAGAAATAAGATATAATTCCACAGAAGAATTGCACCATCTTTATTATGACGGGGGAGATTTGTCTAAACAGGAACAAAAAACACAATGTAGATTTCACATCCAATACCTGACATGTTAAACAACATTAATTATCATTTTCTTGGTACTCCAAGTGTATCAGTTATATCTTGCCACAATAAATGCTGCATAAGAGATTGTACCCTAAGTGAGTAACTCTATACAACAATAATTGATTTTTGTAGGTCAGGGTCAGATGATCTTAGCTGGGGTTAGGTAGAAATGAGTTCACTCATGATTCTGTGGTTGGAGGACTGGTCAGCTAACTTTGGACATTGAACAACAAATCTCATATCTCATATCCTCCTCCATGGACAGAAGTATGACTTGACCACACCTTCTGGTGACAATATCAAGGGCAGAACTATATAGCTCAAGTTTCAAGACTTTTGCTTACATATCATATTGGCTAACCTCTTAGTAGCCAAAGCTAGCCATGATAAACCCAGGGTTGGCATGGAGAACATCACAGATACATGGCAAAAATGCAGAAGTATGTGTTAAGAAATTAACTTGCCACACCAAACATTGTCCAAGAATTCCCTTTATTTCCAAGTGGCCAACAGAGGTTGGTTTTACTCTTCCTGAAATATACTGCATTACTCAGAAGAAATTTATCCCAAAGGATCATGAAATTATCTATGGATGACCTGATTATGATGTCAATCAGGAGATAATGTCTTGGGATAACTGAGGGTGCAGTTCTCCAAGACATGGTATATTCTTCCAAAAGTGTCTAGCATATGTAATGTTCTTCTTCCCTTAGAATCCATGGATCTGAGGAAAGGGATTACGTGTGAGAGTAATATTAAACTTCACTGCTAAGGTTCCATGATTGTTATAACAAATTACTTGATGGTTTATAAGGACAGACATGTATTTTTTCATAGTCCTGGAGGACAGAAGCCCAAAATCTGTATCACCGGTTTGAAATCAAGGCTTCCATCCTTGGGAGGACAGAGAAGGCCATCCTTCCCTCACCTCTTCCAGCTTTGGCATTCTCTTGCTTATGGCTGCATAACTCCACAACCTTGAAGGACCAGCATTTTCAAATATGTTCCTGTTTCATCTCCTCATTACCTTCTCACCTGTGTATATGCCAAGTCTCCCCCTGCCTCCCTATTATGGTTCATATAATGATACTTAGAGCTTTCTGGATTATTCCTCATAATC
>NW_006989757.1:0-1214 GCF_000164805.1 Carlito syrichta
CCAGATGCTATCAGAAATCCCTCAATGAGTTCAGGGCATTAAAAAACAGTAAGTCTTGCTCCCCAAAAGGACAGAACTCCTGCTTACAACCCATGCTAGGCAGCTAACCACATGATCTTCCTGAGATCTTGTTAATTATAACAGTGAAATAATGAAAGACAAAGGCCCAGCTATTTCAGTGCTTGGAGACCTACAAAATTAGGAGGAATCGCTGGAGCACAGTGATAGTTTCAGGGAAAGGTGGTCTGTTATGACAATCCTTTAAACCTCCTTTGTAGGAGTTCAGCATTTCAAATGCAATTATATAGAAGTGGTAATAATGCATAATTTGAACATACAACCTTTTCAAATATATGACACACATTCTCTTTTTAAAACACTTTGAATTCAATAACCTATTTGGAAAATCTAGGATCTTATGACTTTCCTCAAATTCTTCCTCTAGAATGGCAAAGTTTTCCAGAAAAGCATGTTTGAGAAATGCTATTTTCTTAGACTGCAAACAGGTGTTACATAAAAGGTATACCTAAACTTATCTGGGTAAAATAAAATTAAATACCATATGATTCTTTATTTCCAGACTCCCAGAGTTTTTTAGTATGCTGATGTGCTCTATGTATAGCATTTCCTAAATATGTTTGATCATGAATTGTGTGTGTGTGTAGTAATTTGTAGTAAAATGCAGCCCCAGACTATAAGCAATTTGAGGACAGAGAAAACAGTTTATTTTTTATTTTTACTAGACCCTAGCACAGTACCTGGCATAGAGTAAGTACTTAATAGTGTTTGTTGAATGAATTAATGAATGCTAAAGCAATTCCTTAAACCTACTCATAAATACTTGTAGCATGGGAGAAACCTACTCATAAGTACTTATAGAATGGTAGACAAAATAATTTCTTGTCAGGCCAAAATAGTAGTTGTAGTAAACAGATGGCGAATATAATCACTCATAGTAAAAGGTAGGATAATTCAAAAAAGAACTTGATATGATGTCAGGAAACAAGAACATAGTGAGCCACCTAACCAGCAAAACAGAGAAATTATTTTATTACAAGAAATTCAATAAATGATGGTTTTGCAAATGAGTTCTATAGATTGTCATCTTCTACCTGCCTACGCACTGGTAATAGGAATGGTCTAAAGACCTGTCCTGCCCCAAGGTAGGGTATCTCCTTGTTTGTCTTCTCGTATTTTACCTGGAACAGGAAAGG
>NW_006989758.1:0-1429 GCF_000164805.1 Carlito syrichta
CCGGAGCCCAGCAGGTCGAGGCTCCTGGCCACTGCACTCCAGTCTGGGCGACAGAGTGAGACTCCAACTCAAAATAAAAATAACTTTAAAAAGATCTCAATAAAAGCCAGCTGTCATTACTGCTAATATGATGACTGTTATTGCCCTCCTGACATCTTTAATAAGTGTATATAAATGAAGTGGGCATGCATTGTACCACGGTGGACAAAGCAAGGATACCACCTAAAGGTTGGGAATCTTAAGGGCGTGATATATGGAGGGAAATTCGCCTTCCCTAAACCTATCCTTTGTCCCAGAAGTAGAGAGAAACTGAAAGATGGAAAGGATAAGCCCCAAGATAGCCTTAGGCTTGAGGACTGTCCCAAGAGGCCCTAACTCAAGACAGAATCAATAGTGCTCTATGACAAAACTGCCTGAGGAAAGACTGCTACAGTCATAAATCAGTGTTCTGACAGCTCTTTACTGCCTCAGGGTCTTCTCACTTTTATTCACTTTGCCTCATCTCACTTACTCTTGGAATGGCTAGCTCCCTTTCATCTTTCAGCAGCCAGCATAAAAAGCATGTCCTTAGAATACCCTCCCTGCCCACCCTATTTAAATAGTGCCTTCCAACTTGCATACAACAGTTGTAAAAATTTGAAATTATTTACAGCATTCAAATGGAAATTTCATAAGAGATGGAATTTTATATTTACTGTTCCTAAAACAGAGCTGGGTTCATAGTAGGTGCTCAACAAAAACTTTTAAAAAAACAATATCATGGAATACTGATTTGACTTAGTGTGATGTTTCTTATGTTATGGTGCTTACAACAGCAATAACTTTGTCTCTTTTCCTAGACTTATTTAACTTCTAGAATTGTGTGCTTGTCAATGATCTCTTCTAATACCATGTCAGCATCAGGAAATATCTACTCTTAAAATTTTTCCCCCACTCTGGTGACTCCTTTCTTTAGTTTATTCTCACTATCACATTCAGAGAGAGCCAGAAGACCTGGGTGTTCCTAATAAAATTGCCTTCTTCCCAGGTCTCTAGTTCACAACTGCCAGAAGGGAAGTAAGAGCCCGGGCAACCTGGGCTTCTGATAATAAACCCACACCACAACAATCACAACCAAAATGGCTGTGTCTCCTGGCCGCCATATCTTTAAGGCCTTACTTACCTCGAACAGTCCAGACAACCACATCATTCCTCATCCTGAGCTGTCACCCCATTTTGTACTACAGCCCATGAGGCAGCCTATATCCCTCTGCTAATAGTTGATCCTGCTTGAATTGTCTATGTATCATCTGACAGACTGTGTATTTTATGTATTAATTGTTTACCTGTATTCTTCTAACAAGAATGTCAGCTCCATAAAGGCTAGATATTCTTTTATTTTCTTTATACTGTTTTATTCCAATATCTGTTAGGTCAGTGAGCCGGTGCC
>NW_006989759.1:0-1002 GCF_000164805.1 Carlito syrichta
GGTATATTCAGTGGACACATTGGAAAGTAACTGGGTTTAAACTATCCTGTGCACATTTCTTTCAAGAGGGCTTTCCACTAGGTAATGAGGCAGTAGCAGCAAGAGACTGGGGGATGGACCACTGTAGAACCCTCCAAAGAACTCATGCATGTGCTTCATTGAGGTCCAGTATTTGGATGCTTGATGCATAGAGGACACCAGTGCACCAAGAGTTAGTCAGAGAAACAGCTAGGACCAACAAGGAAGACTTCATCTGTAACCTTTCAAGTAAAAAGATGATGGTGCCTTTCCTTTAATCTTCCTTTCTCAAGAAACAAAAGAGTTAAGGAGAGAAATAAAGGAGCAAATTTTAAAAATCCTCTTTAAGTCAGCCATGAAGAGTGAAGTTAAAAGTTTTAGACATTAAATTTTCCTTTTAAACTGAGCAATGGTAAGTATAACCAACTAAACAAACTGACTGAAATGACTAAAATGGCCTTAGGTGTCATGGACCCTGAAGAATTATCATAAATAAGGGTACCTGGTCTCAAACCAGGTAAGTGGGGACCAAAGTGAGGCCAAATTTTGCCTGTACAATGACCATCTGAATACGTAACCCTAAATTGTACCCATCTTTAAAATAAACATTTAAAAAATTATAGAAAATGTGGTATATATATACAATGGAGTAGTTACACAGACACAAAGAATGACAAAATTATGGACTTCACAGCACCAAGGATGGATACAGATAGAGTGTATCATACTCAGGGATCTATCACAGAAACAAATTACTTATAATTGGGTCTTGAGCATGTATCACAATAATAGAAGAAAGGGATTGGCAGGAAGGGGACGCTGCCAGGGGAGGGAGGGAGAGTGTGGTCATGTAACCTCACTAAGGGTACCGAATCCTAAACCAGATGAAGTAAGGTCCAGAAAGAGGCTCAAACTTCATCTGCTTGTAAACCACTCATGTACCTAATCCTCACTTGGACCCCACATCTTTATAATAAAATAAAA
>NW_006989760.1:0-991 GCF_000164805.1 Carlito syrichta
ACAAAAGAAAGAAAACAAAGGTGGGAGGGAGGGAAGAAAAAAGAAACATGGAAAGAAAGAAAGAGAGAGAGAGAGAGAGAGAGAGAGAGAGATAAATAAATAAATAAATAAAGAGAGAATTTAAGGGTAACTAATGGTTATTGCTCACAAATGGTCCAAAATTCTCATATGGTTCAGAACAACAGCAACAAAATTAGGTGAATTTGGATAAAAGGATAAAGGCTATATAGATATTCTATTCTTACTGTAATTTTTCTGTAAGTCTGAAATTGTATACAAATAAAGGATTAGAAATTGTGGTACAACACTAAAGAACACAACAAAGTATTAACATATAATTCTTATAAAAGTAATAAACACACAAAATATAGATGCAATCTTAATGCACTGTCAGCATATCACACCTAAACTGTGAACAATACCCCGTAAAACAGGATAAATATAATGAGGCCAGTTACATCAGGACAGTTATATCTCAGTAATTTTGAATAAGATTCAATACTTGTACAAAGTCACCTCTAGCTATAGTTGTTTATAATGTTGCAAATGTTTAAATGTTTTTCTGAATCACTGAATTCAGTTTTCAGTAACATTTCACGGGTCAACATGAATGGATTTTCTGTTGACTCAGCCTGTGCAGTGACTGGCTAATATAATTCAATGACAGGAGAATGAATAAATGTCAACTTTTGTGTATGATATTTATGAGACTCCATTAATGGTTTATTTTTATTTTATCCTTTTAAAATTACTTTAATTTTGATTTTATTTTCTTGCATGCTGCTTTATTTTAATTTTCAGAAACCCTTTTATCTTTTCCTTTTTCTTCATTATTTTAATCTTACTTTGCCTTTTAATTTTAAAGTTTTATCTTATTTTTATCATTATTATTATTATGATTATTATTACTTCAGTCTCTGTTCATAATGATAGGAAAGAAGCATGGTAATATAGGTGGTAACAAACCACAAACATATTAGTATGGTAGACT
>NW_006989761.1:0-1445 GCF_000164805.1 Carlito syrichta
CATTGGCAGAATGGCTTGGAAGTCCAGATTTTCAACTCTGTGGATCTCAGACATCAGGGACGAGAACCATGAGCTTCCCGTTAAGTTAGTAGAAGTGCTGGTTAGTAGAACCGTTCCTGCATTCCCTCCCCTTGGCTCCCACATCCATTTATTCTTCCTACTGGGATGCAGCACCATATAAAAGGCTTTGACTCAAGATGTACACCACATCCTGGAGGATGGCAACCTGCCATTGCAAAGTGGTGCCTCTGAGGCTGTTTCCAGCTGCCCTGCTGGCAACCCATTTCCACATTCTGGCAGGCAGAAAGTTCTGGGTATGGGATGTGGAGTAGACCAGTGAATCTCATGCTTCTGGGCCTATCCTTACACCTCCTTTGCTGTGAAACGAGTTCCTTGGTCATCTGATGTGAGGTTATGAGGGATCTAATGTTTATGTAGCAATATTCTATAAACCCTTAGCTAGCATTGCTGACAAGACAGTTAATAAATATCTAGAATATATTGTCTATTCTTGGAAAAATTAATTACTTGTTCTTCCAGAGTGGAAGGGGCCTGATTAAAACAACTTGTTCTTGGTCCCATTGACATTCCTCATCTCTGCCACATAACCACTTCATCCATGTGCTCAGCCTGTGCTATGGTTTGGCTGTGTCCCCTAAGAGTTCCCTTGTTGAAAACTTAAGTAGCCTCTAAGAACAACAGTGTAGGGGCATCCAACTTAATACGAAGTGGTTGGGCCATGAAGTTGGAGCCCTCATGGGTGGATTAATGACATGATGGCAGAAATGGGTTATTGACAAAATGTGTTGGTACAAAACAAGTCTGGCCCCTGGTGCCTCTCCCTGTCTCACATGCTCCCTTCCGCCTTCTGGCTTCCACCCTGGGATGATGTGTGCCAGAGGCTGGTGCCGTGCTCTTGGACTTCCCAGTCACAAGAACCAAGCTGACTAAATTTTTATTCTTTATGAATTACTTATTCTGTGGCTTTTTGTAATAGCAGCAGAAAATGGGGCCAAACCAAGAGAGGGAGGGCTGCTGTTGTGGAAAATACCCTGAAAATATTGAAGCAGTTTTGGAACTCAGTAGTAGGTGGAGATTGAAAGAATCTGGAACAGCTGGCTAGAGAAATCCTATATTATTTTGAATAGAGCATTGAGAGTAACTCTGATGAGAGCACAGAAGAAAAGAAGAGCTCTGGGGAAAGTCTGAGTCTTCTTAGGGTTTACTTAAGTGGTCTTGACCAGCACGTTGGTAAAAAATGTAAATAGTAAAAATCATTCTGATGAGGCCTCAGATGAAAAGGAAGAACAAAACATTAGAAACTGGAGTAAAGGTCATCCTTACTATAAAGCAGCAAAGAAGCTGGCTGAACTATCCATGCAATACAGAATTTTAAAGCAATAAACTAGACATGGAATACAGAATCATGGAATACAGAATTTTAA
>NW_006989762.1:0-935 GCF_000164805.1 Carlito syrichta
GTATGAGGTAAAATAAACAAATCTAGTATCAGGCATAGTTATGTAAAACAATACAACTGCGATACCAAAAGATAAAACAAAATCAACTAAAACTGAATGATTCCAGATTTCTTATGCATAAGTTTCTAGCAGGATGCCATGGTGGAATTAGCAGTGAAAGCTTGAGGTAGCAGGCAATTGGTGCAGAATGAGAGATGAACTGAGACACTGTGGGATTGTGTCAAAATAAAGTCAGTTTGGGATTCATTTATAGCAGTAGATTGGAACAAGAGACAAATGAATTTTGAAAGATACGAAATTGTATAAGGGGTCTGATACACTTAGAAATAATAGAAAATATAATAATGAATATAATTATTATGATCAAATCTACCTGTCAGGCAAATAAGTACATATGCTCCAAAAGATATTGATATTATTATCACAAAAATACATGTAAATAACATAAAACATATAATTTATCTGATCAATTCATTAAGCTACTGATTCACATTGGTCAAAGTATAAAGCTTTATGTTACATATTAAAATATACATTTAAAACAAAACAATTAGCTGGACGCCATGGCTCACGCCTATAATCCCAGTACTTTGGGAAGGCCAAGGAGAGAGGATTGCCAGAGTCCACAGGTTCGAGACAAGCCTAAGCAACTTGGCAAGACCTCATCTCTACAATAAATAAAAAAAATCAGCCTGGCATGGTGGTGTGTGCCTGTGGTTCCAGCTACTTGGAAGGGTGAGGAGGAAGAGTTGCCTGAGGCCAGCATTCGAGACTGTGGTGGCCATGAGCATGACAACTTTACTCCAGCCTGGGTGACAGAATGAGATTCCAACTCAAAAATAAATAAATAAATAAGTAAATAAATAAATATAATAATTGAAAAGTGATAAACTAGATGAAGTCAACTAAATAAAGCAGGGGTTGACAATATCAGA
>NW_006989763.1:0-843 GCF_000164805.1 Carlito syrichta
AAGGAAGAAGGAAGGAAGGAAGGAAGGAATGAGAAAGAAAGAAGGAAAGAAAGAAAGAAAGAAGGAAGGAAGGAAGGAGAAAGAAAGAAAGAAAGAAAAATGAGCCGGGTATGGTGGTGTGTGCCTGTAGTCCCAGTGACTTGGAAGGCTAAGGCAGAAGGATCACCTGAACCCAGGGAGGTAGAGGCTGCGGTAAGCCATGATTGTGCCATCACACTCCAGCATGGGGGACAGAGTTAAACCACAACTCACAAAAAGAAAAAAAATGACACCCTTGAACAAATGAAATATTCTCAAGTATAATTAGAATATAAAAATATTAAAATATAAGTGAACGAAATTCCATGAGATGCAAATAAAGTGTTTAGGAGAGAAAGAGGAAATATTACCATCTTTGCTAATACATTCAAACTTACAGTTAAATCTACAAACCCAACTGTGGTTCATTCTTTTAACATTTCCTACAGAATATTGTTAGATGCTAAAAAGATTTTAAAAAAAAAGAGGGAGGCAAGTGATTCCTTCCCCATTTTTCATTTCTAAGTGTGAAAGCTGAAATAGAGTGAAACTCTTTTCATTATAAGAAAAAACAAAACAAACAAGCAAACAGACAAAAAATGAGGAGCATCAGGAGGTACTTTGGCCAACCTTGGGAAAATGAGTGTGTTACCTTCCTCTGTCTGTGGCCTTTTCTCAAGGGCGTTGGCCCTACAGGATCTGTAACTGAGATGATACATGTGTTTGATGAGATAAGGTATATGAATTCATGACAGCCCTCAGCACAGAATGGACACACGATTTTCTTAATACATCTTAGATACGTCTTAGGTATTTTATATTATT
>NW_006989764.1:0-855 GCF_000164805.1 Carlito syrichta
ACTTGAATTCTTATAAAACTTATTTTATTATAATTATTTAAAAGTAATTTTTAGTTTTTCTTGCTATTGTGAATTGCATCTCTTTCAAATTAATTTTTCTAATCTGATTAACTCTGGCATGTAGGATACTGTAAGTCTGGATGTGCTGACCATCTATCTAGCAAAACTGAACTTTAAAAAAAAAGGTAGCTTTTTCACAAGACATCAGCTTTTTTTGTATAGAAAATCAAGTAATGTGTGAATAATAATTACATTTTTAACTTTCCAATTCTTATTTCCTTTTTGTGTTTAATTGCATTTGTTAGAACTGTAAGCATAATGTTGATATCTGGTGTGATTGAGGGCGGGCATTCTTGTCTTCTTCCTTTAATGGGAACGTGTCTAATACTTTATAATTAATTATAACATTTGCTGTAAGTAATAGATAGCATTATTTGGTTAAGAGAATACCTTTGATTTGCTAAAAGATTTTTTTAAATCATGAATGTTGGTTTTTATCAAATACTCTATTTTGCATGATCAGTTTTTTCTCATTTCATCTTTAAAGAAAACAGACTGTCATAGCTAGGATAAAATAATAAAATATGAGATTATTAGTACTAGAAGAACCCTGAGATATGATCCATTGTCTTCATGGGACACTACTGGCATTTAGGGCTAGGACGAGTCTCAGTTGTTTAAGATGACTCCACGTATTACTGGAAGGCTAGCAAGCCTGGCCGCCCTCCTTAGAACTAGCACATGCTAAACCACCTGGACATCAAGACACCCCACATATGTGTAAAGGTCTCCTTTAGGTGCCACCCTGTTGCTTGACACCACAAGGATCCAGAGACAGCCCAGATGTCTATAGTG
>NW_006989765.1:0-829 GCF_000164805.1 Carlito syrichta
AAAGAACTAAAAATTCAATTGTCATTTGACCCAGGAATCCCACTACTAGGAATCTACTCATGGAATGAAATCAATACAGTATATAAAAAAGATACATGTACTTACTTGTATGTCCATTGCAGCACTACTCACAATAGCAAAATCACAGAACCAACAATTGACTGGCTAAAGAAAATGTGGTATATATACATATTTAAACACTATGCAGCCACAAAAAAATGCAATTATGTCCTTTGCTGCAACTTAGATGGAGCCGAAGATCATCATTCTAAGGGAACTGACTCAAACAACCAAACACCACGTTCTCACATATGCGGAAGTTAAATGGCCACAAAGATGGAAATAAGAGACTCTGGGGACACCAATGAGGAAGGAGGTAGGGAAATTGCCTATTTGGGAACAATGTTCACTATCATAGGAATGGGTCACCCAAGACCCAATTCCCACTACTACGCAATATTTCCATGTAGCAGAGAGGCATGTGTACCCCTTGAATCTAAAATAAAAATGGGGAACAAATCATTACCCTACCATTTTGAAAAACATGAAAAAGAAGACTGGAGAAAGTCAACTTTATAGTTGCTGCATTTTCTGAATATTTTTACTTATTTTCCTTACTTTTTCTATTCAGTGAAGCACTCATTTAAGCAGAAACTGGGAAAAAATTAACAAGGTAATATTTCAACTTTGTTGACAAAAGTAGATGAAAGTAGAAAATAGCAGATGACAGAATAGATTAGAGTAAGCAAGTTCTCTTTGTTCCTTGTTCTGTGTGTGTGTGTGTGTGTGTGTGTGTGTTGCTATTTCATAGCTTATTTTTTTCCCCCTT
>NW_006989766.1:0-773 GCF_000164805.1 Carlito syrichta
ACACACACACACACACACACACACACACACACACACACACACACATACACACTATTCTCCTCATTTATTTATTTAAAATATTTTAGCACTTTATATTTTCCTCGGTTAGAATTGCCTTTCATAACTTTTATAGCTTCATATATTTTGCAAAACTCTTTGGAATACCAGGCATGATATTAACAACATGGTATGAAGAACTTATTTTCAAACGAATGAAAATAAAATACTTTTGTTACTTAGCCACTAATATAGGGTTTTCTTCTTTATTTGGATATTTAATTTTATCTTGAAGCAATATAAGACAGTCACATTATATAATCATTTTCAAATGAAGATGTATTTTGTTAATTATTTTAAGCTTATAATTGAAGCATAATAAGTATACACATTTATGGGAAACAGTATGATGGTACAACGAATACATGTATACACTGTATGATGATCAAAGTGAGTATTGCCATAGCCATCACTTTAAATACTTATTATTTCTTGTGATGACAACATTCAAAATCTTCTCAAGCTAATTTGAAATATATACTACATTGCTATTTGCTAAAGTCACCGTAATGTAGTCACCCTAATGTACTAAAACACCATCATTTTTTCTTCCTGTCTAACTGTAACTTTGTACATGTTGATCAACCTCTTCCAGTGTCCTTTTCCTTCCTATTCTTCCCACCCTGTGATCACCACTACTCTACTCTCTACTCCCTTGAAATCAACTTTGTAGATTCCACATATAAGTAAAATCATGTGGTACTGGTCTTTCTCTG
>NW_006989767.1:0-1154 GCF_000164805.1 Carlito syrichta
GACTCTCCAAAGCGAGATGACAGCCTCTTCCCCTCCATCCACAGCCCACAATCTCCAATTTTTCCCCTAAGTAGGAGGGAGGGAAAGCTTCTAAGACTGGGCCTCTTAAATGCCCATCTGTTATTTCATTCAATAGGATTACTCGCTCACGTAGGTTTTCTTTCACGTATCCATGAATTTCTAAACTTGCCTGGCTGCTCACCTGCATGGGCAATATATACCAATAAGGTAGGCATGTGAGACTTTGTAAACACTAAAAGATTCTTAGCTGGGGCATGTCAAGCCTGAGGTTTGCAGAGTTGACAGTTGGCCCCTGCGCTGTTTGAGTAAACAATGAAAAATCAGCAGAAGCCACACACACTTCTGTCCTCAGTGTGTCTGAGTGAACCTCGAAGAGCCCAGCCTGCACAATCTGCAGGAGGGAAGTGCCAGCGGGTGGAGTCTCTCCAAGATGAAGTAAACAAATATTCTGAGGCTCCAAATGCTGCCCAGTGGCCCAGCTTCCCAACCTGAGCTTTGGGTAACTAGAGTCACCCACGGTAGCTGTCACTGCCTGCGAATGGAGCATCTGGACGGCTCCCCACGCCCATCCCACTTATACTTAAAGTGGTCATGGGGCAGAAAATTTGGGGGGGAAAATGAACTCTGGTCTGACACCCTTTTCCCCCGCCCTCCTTACCTTTGGCCTCAAATTTCCAGAACCCTCATGGTATCTCCCGGCAACAATTCTCCCTGAGAAAAGGATCAGACTAGATGTTTTTATACTATTGAGGAAATGTTTCTGTTCCAATCACCAGCATTTGAACACAGTTGCTAAGTCCTTGGGTCTTTGAGGGAGGCGGGTCTGGGCATGCTGACCCCACCCTGGAACCGGCTATGTGACCTCCTCTGCCGGCTCTTCTCTCCTCCCCATTCAGCACTGGGGACCCGCTCTTTCCTGAAGTCTTGGATCCACCCCCAAGTGGGGGGTTTAGAAAGGAGCTAGGGTCTTGCTGCGTCTCCCCCTCCCCCCAACACCTACTTTTCCACCATCAGGAGGCTGAGAGCCCAGAGAAAGAAACTTCTGACCTCCAACTCCATGTGTGCAGTTGAATCATGTCTACATTGCAAGCTTTTTGTTTGTTTGTTTGTTTTGTTTTTAAATTGTCGTTGTT
>NW_006989768.1:0-1173 GCF_000164805.1 Carlito syrichta
CAACCTTTTGGAAGGTTGTGTTAGCTCATCTTGTTAAACTCCTTGCTAAAGGATTAATTGAGATAGAGACAAGGACATGAAGCAGGAAGCCATAAAGAGGCATCTTCAGAGTCAGGAAGGAACTATCACAAAAAGGATGGCAGGATGCAGAATATTGGAGTATGAGATATAGTTCCCAAGGGAGCTCTTTTCCTGTTCCTTTGTCAAAATACTGACTGCAGCTCAGTTGTTTGTGTCCACCGATCCAGGTTGTTGAGCTTGTAAACACCAACAATAGAAAGGAGCCTTCTGATGTCATTTTATATGGTTTTAAGTCTTCAAAAAGAACTATCCTCAATATACTTTACATAAAACATAGAAGGAGGTAGAACTAAAAGGACTAGAAATGGAAATCTGTACCATAATAATACTAGCTGACATTTACTGAGCACTTAGTGCAGGACAGGCTTCTTCTTACTGCTCCTCTGTTAACTCTATTGTATGATGTAACCTTAGTCAAGCTAGCTTAAACATTTTTATTGGCTTCAAATCCAGCTATGCCTTGATTTCCGGGTACACGTGAGTCATAGAACATCAGTTGGACTGGTCTTACTCTCTTTCCCCAGATTCAGCTGTCCTTAGGTAACCTGTCTTCTCAGACAGATTCTCTCCAAGGTAAGGTAGACACAGTAGTTCCAAGCTTATGTCCTATCCCTATGGGAAAGGGGGGTTATTTCTTCATGTGGATCTGACAAATTTCCACCACAGAGCTGTTACTGGGTCCTGAGTCCATTCCTGAGTCAATGGATGGCTATAGGTGTGTAACATTTAATTGGCCAGGCCTAAGTCTCATGCCAGTCACTGGGGCCGGGGCAGGGAACAGGCAGTGGTGAAAGCACAGAAGTCTGCGAGTGAGAGGTCTGCTTTTCAAAGCAAATTATAGAAGAAGCAGGAAAGAACATTGGGCATTATTCAATTTGTCTAAGGCTAGAGACCAAGTCTCCAGGAATCCATTGCCTATATGGTACCAGTATAGGGCTAGCTGTAAAAGGGACTTGTGGGAGATGTGAGAGGTGTGAGTTAAGCAGAAGTCACTCCTCTCTTAAGGCAGACAAGGATGGACACAGAGGTGCCCAACTTGTCCTCTGTGTCCAATTTGTCTCCTCCATTTTGGGCCCTGCTGAAGACCAGCAA
>NW_006989769.1:0-1428 GCF_000164805.1 Carlito syrichta
AATTTTAGAATATAAACAAAGATGCTTACTTAGTTTACAGCTTTCACATAACAATAAAGAATAACATGATAAAATGGTAGGAATATGTTAATTTAAGATTAACTTGACAATAACTTTATAGCTTTACAGCTGAATTGAACCTCTGAGAGTTGGATTGATCCAGTCAAGTTTCAAGAAGGAAGACTATTTATAATTTCTCCCTGGAAATGTAAGATTGTTCAAAACTTTTAAATCAAGATCTATGTTGCTGATTTAGGTACTTCATACAATGATAGTCTAGAGTAGAACATAATAAAGTCGAGTGAGATGACTTTCTATAGTTTACTTATTCCCAAGTTTTAAGTGTAGATGGGTTACAGAGTCTCTAAACCACATTCCAGCATTCCACTCATGGTTAATTTTCTAACTTCATTGCCAAGTCATGCATACTACTGATTAGGTTCTTAAGAATGAACAAAGTATTGAAATATGCATAGCCAGTCATGGAAATTGATTATCCATATACACTTTGTCCTGAAATAGAAATAATGCCTTGCTTGGTTCTTTTTGAAATTTAATTTCTGAAGTTGTTCTTTAATTTTGTTTTAGAAACAAAGTTAAGGTTTATCACAGTGATTTAGAATCTTTGTAACTAAATCCAACCTGGTGAATAGCGAGCTCAGTGCCTAGACTCAATGAAAGATACTATGCTGAAGAATTTTGAGAAACAAATGAAGAACTTTGTGATTGATATCAAGGCCCATAAAACATGATAAGGGTTGTGAAAATATTAATAATATATAGAGAAATAACTTCTAAACATGCAAAGTATTGTAGAATTAACTACAGAGAAAAGAGTAGTTAATTTTGATTGGTACAAGTGTAAACTTAGACTGTGTGGTCATTGAATCTGTTGAATCTTGAAATACTATTGAAGGTTGTAGTCATAATTTTGCTGGTGTACAGGGGTTTGGAGATGAAGGTAGACTTGAAAATGATTGTTATTATGGCATTCGACTGCAGTCTTTTACTTCTATAACTCTGTGAAACTGTTCTTCTTGAAGAAGGCAACTAACAATTACTCATGGCTAAATTCTCTCTTTTTTTTTTTTTTTTTTTTGAGTTGGAGTCTCACTCTGTCACCCAGACTGGAGTGCAGTGGCACGTTCCCGGCCACTGCAGCCTGGATCTGCTGGGCTCTGGCGATCCTTCCACCTCAACCTTCCAAGTAGCTGGAACTACAGGAGTGCTCTACCACACCAGGCTAATTTTTTTTTAAAATTTATTGTAGGTCTCACCAAGTTGCCCAGGCAGGTCTTAAACCTGCAGACTCCAGCAGTCCACTTGCCTCAGCCTCCCAAAGTGCTGGGATTACAGGCTGAGCCACCGAGCCCAGCCCAGTTATGGCTAAATTCTTTCAGAATTTTTCAATTCTTATATATGACTTTT
>NW_006989770.1:0-7194 GCF_000164805.1 Carlito syrichta
CACAGCTTCTCAAGATGTTCAACTGAGACAGCCCAGTTGAGGATTAACTGTCCCAGGGAAGCTAGGTCCATAGGCACTGTACCTGGAAAGCCAGCCAAACATAGGAAACAAACCAGGGACAAGGATCCTCACAGACACTTTCCGGCTGCCAGTGGAGAAGAGCTTAAAATGTCAAGATAATCCCCCTTGCCAGTCCTCTCCTAGGGAAGTTGTTGGTAGCTTTACTTATTTCAAGGTCTACCGTCTGCCCTACGTATAGCACAAGCAAGGTTCAAATCCACCTGTCATTTTATTTTATCCTTAAATTTTAAATTTCCTTTTATTATAGAGAGGTGGGGTACATGTGAGGCTTAGCTACACAAGTAGGCTCCATGCAGGTGAAGTCTGGGCCTCCAATTGGCCCCCACTCCCCCAGTATAAGACTAAGTATCCTTTGTGTGGTTAGCAACCTTCTCCTTCCCTCCCTCCCTTCCTCCCCTAGCAGTGCCCAGTGACTGCTGATCCATCCCTTGTGCTGATGTGGTTAATGTTCAGGTCTCACTTATGAGTGAGAACATGTGGTATTCGTTCCTTTTTTCTGCCATAGATCGTCAAGTATGAGGGTTTCCAGCTCCATCCAATCTGATGTGAAGTCCATGATTTTGTTCTTCTTTATGGCTGTGTCATGTTCCATCATGTGTATGTACCACATTTTGTTTAAATTCAGTCCACTTTTGATGGGAAGTAGGGTTGGTTTCATGCTTTTGCTATTGTGAAAAGTGCAGCAATAAATATGCATGTACAGATATCTTTTGTCAGAGCAATTTATGTTACTCCAGTTATATTCCCAGGAGTGGGACTGCTGGATCACATGAAAGGTCAATTTTTAGTTCTTTTAGAAATCACCACATTGCATTCCATAGAGGTTGAATTAACCTGCACTCCCAGTGCAGTGTGGAAGCATTCCATTTTCACTGCACCCATACCAGCATAAGTTGTTTTATTAATGATGGCTATTCTTACTAGAGTTTGGTGATATTTCATTGTAGTTTTGATTTGCAGTTCTCTGTTGACTAGTGAGACTGAGCATTTTTTCATGTATCTGTTGGCTGCTTGGATGTCTTCCTTTGAAATGTCTATTCATGTTCTTTGCCCACTTTTTAATGGAGTCGGTTGTTTCTTTTCACCTCATTTGAGTTCCCTGTAGATCCTGGATGTTAGGCCTCTGTCATTTGCAAACACGTTTTCCCTTTCAATAAGTTGTGCCCCCACTCTCTACTTTGGCATCCACCTAACCAAAGAAGTGAAAGATCCTTACAATGCAATTGAAAAATGCTGCTCAAAGTAATTAGGAATGACACAAACAGCAACAACAAAAATACACACTTAAGAATCAGAGGAATCAATAGCTCAAGATGTCCATCCTACCCAAGGCAATCTACAGATTCAATTCAGTACCCATCAAACTGCCAGCATTATTTTTTTCAGACCTAGAAAGACAATACAGAAATTCATATGGAAACAAAAAAAGAGCATGAATAGTCCTACAATCCTAAGCAAAAGGGAAAAAGTGGGAGGTATCACACTTTCAGACTTGAAACTTGACTACAAGAATACAGTAACCAAAACACTTTGGTACTGCTACAAGAATAGGCACAAGACCAATGGAACAAAGAAGGAGATTCCAGAAGCAAAACCTGTCTCTCAACCAACTCATCTTCGACAAAGACACCAAAAACAAGCACTAGGTAAAGGAGTTTTCTTTCAACTTTGGAAATTAGTTGAGAAAGAATCTCATTGTTGCCTGGTAAGCTAGATACATTCAAATGTATTTTGTCCAGTAAATGAAATCACTCACCACTTGCTCTCTGGAAAGCAGGTTCTAGGTCTCTTTTAGATGCCTCACTTTGACCATGATCATGTATAGGAGCAGACAGTCTGAAATGATGTAATTCGCCTCCTGCTTCTATTCTTTCCTGTTTGTGTTTCTCCTTCTTCAGCTCAGGATTCAGTATTATATCTTCAGCTGGAAGAATGGTGACCTGTCCCCTAGACTGGGATTCTTTTTGTGTTGCTGTTTCCCCGTAGAGTTCCATAGTCTTTTCAGGGTTTGCATTCCTTTCTTCTACAATTTCAATGTCCTTACAATGTTTCTTTTCCATTTCCTCATACTGACTTTCTATTTTTTCTATTTCCAGTAATAGTGTGTCAATTTCTGTCTTCAATGTGCAATTTTCATGCAACAGATCTTCTTCCCTTTCACAACTGTCAGAAGTCTAAGTAAGAGAAAGGAAATTTTTAGCCAGCACTCAATAAAATAACTTGGAACAATTTCCTTTGAAATTAAAGAATAGCCTGTAGTTTTCTACATGCAAGGGTTGACATCAGTGGATAGATAACTGGAGAAAAGTTTAATCAAAACCTCAAACTTTATAAACCATAAATTCCCACAAGGTCAAAAACGTTGATAAAGACAGTTAATCCATGAGAGTAAAAAAAAGAGACCATTGGAGAATTTTGAAAATCTCAGAACTGGAAGAACCTTTTTCTGAATTATAAAAATTCACAGGCATAAAATAGAATATTAAGACATTTGACTACATTAAAAATAGGTTTATACACTCTGATGTTTGATCGATATACTAGCCCCCATTAAGAGTCTTAGCTGTGTCCATCTTTGAAAAGTTGCTTTTCCCTGGGAATAGACATTCTACTTTGCTAATGTTTTATAGTCAGTCATAGAAATTACATGTATTGATGAAGGATAAATCTAAGCACCCCTGCCCTAGGTGGTTCTACATACAAACATCAATTAACTCATTTATTTATTACAATTCTAAAACAGAGATGTTAAACATAAAAGCCAGTTTCTTGCCTTACTTGTAGTGCATCTCTGCCAAGTCACAGACACTTCTGTGGGATAAATGTAGAACTACTGAAGACGCCTTATGTCTCAAAACACTAAGATGAAGTTCATAGAGTTCCTCTTAGAAAATCATGAGATTAATTTCTATCACAATAACTTTAGATTCCCATGTTTGAAGCAGTAATAAATACAAAAATGAGGAAAAAGACATGGAAAATATTTTACTTGGGGAACAAAATACTTATCAAGAAATTATCACTAAGTTTATATCACAGCATATCATTATTTCTCAAAGCTCTGGAACTGAATTAAGATACTACTTAGGTGCCAAGATGTATAATAACTGAGCATAGCTGTGTTTTTTTTAAAGATGAGATAACCTTTTGGGTTTTATACCTAAATCATATATATATGATTTAGGTATATGTGTGTGTGTGTGTGTATATATATACATATAAACTCAAAGGGATATTATAAGCAATACTGATGAAATCAAGATAGCAGTATAAAGATTTTACACCAAAGATTACATTACCTCACTCAAGTCATTTCTGACAGTCTTTGATTCCATATCTGGTGTTCTCAGAGTCAGCTCAACTCGTTGTTTTGTTTCAAAACCCTCCTGATATTGCTCTTCTTTCTGTCTTAACGGTTTCTTAATTTGCTTATATAATATATCAGTGTCTTTTCTCTTCTCTTCTTGTTTTGAGGGGGATCTGTAGTTAAATATACTTATCTGAACATTCCTTTCATTAAAAAATAAAAGGTTCATTCTGAGATATTCTCTTTGTATGTTGGTTTATTATCCTAATACAATCTCTATGTGCAGGAACATTTTTCTTTCTAGTTCTAATTTTTTCACTTCAGTCTCCTCCAAAAGACAAATATACTTGAAAGGTAGTTGGGAAAGAACATTGTACAAATTGATATGAGGTTCTGCTTTAGTAACTCCAGTAAATATTATGGAAAAGGATACTGAAAATTCTTCATGAAAGGTACAAGTTGAAAATTACCTCTTTTACTGGATAAAAAAAAATGTGGGACATATACACAATGGAATATTACCCAACCATAAAGAAGAACAAAATCATGAACTTCACAGCAACCTGGATGGACTTAGAGTCTATAATACTGAGTGATCTTTCACAGAAATGAAGAACTGGGTGTCACATGTTCCCACTCATAAGCGAACCCTGCACAATTATCAATACTATAAGAGAATGACTGGCAGTAGTGAGAAACTGCCAGGAGGAGGGGCAGTGAAGCGAGATTGACAGTAGTGGGAATCTGCCTGGGGAAGACGGGGCACACCTCATTAACAAGGGTACCTGCATAATGAACATTACTATTTGTACACCTAATCCTGAATTGTACCCTGCATCTTTAAATTAAAAAAGAAAGAAAAAAACAATTACCCCTTTTATCTCATAATCAAAAGTAATCGTCAATCAGGACAGATTACTGAGTGTTAACTAACTTTTAAAAAGTTACTATTTATTAACAAGTTTTGCAACATAGCTTTAGTATAAAGTAAACAGTTCAAACACGACTATGATGTCATACTTTAAACTGCAGAGATCTTGATCCAGTTCAACTTTTCCAGGCTCTACTTGTGATTTTGCTTTTTTTGCTTCAAGTCGCTCCTTTTCTTGTACATTAAGCTTCTTTCCCTTTATTTTTCCTTTTAGCTGTAAGTTATTTAGAGTATTTTTTTTTAATTCTCTCAATCTTCCACGAGATGGGTGTTCCCAGATTTTAAATAAAGGAATACAATCTGTATCAGGCAAAATTAGAAAAAAATTATATGATCACTTTTTGGATATCAACGAGTGTGAATTTTAATATTCACTGATTCATACACTGAACAAACATATACTGAGTGCCTACAAATGTGGAAGATGTTAGAGGGAGCTCTGCAGGTAAAGCAGACAAGACCTCTGCTCTTATTTAGCTTCTAGCGAAAAACAACTATAAAAAAAAGATCAATTCTAAATTTAGATAGATGCTTTAAGAAAACAGACTTCTATGATCTACAGAGGCTGGACCCAGGGACTATTTCCCTCAAGAATATATGGCTATAAGCAGAAATGAAGCACAAGAATGAAGAAATTGAGCAATGGGGAAGGAAGGCATTCTAGCCAGTCCGTGGCATGTGCTGAAGTCTTGGGTACTGGTTTTCTTCTACCATGATATAACCAAAAATCAAAATATGCAAAGCACAATAGACAACGACCATCAAGACACTGGACTTCAGGCAAAGAAGACAATGATTCCTGAAAGACAGAAAACAAATAAAGCCTGATGACTGCCAAGATCCCTGCCTTGGCTGAGTATCCAGGATGTGACACAGGATACTCAGCCAAGTAACAAAAAGGACAAAAAGGAGGTAGAGCCTACCAGAATCCCTGACTCAAAATGATGAAGCAGAGAGTCTGGTAAAACCAAAGCAGACAGAGATCACAAGACAGGGCATTGGAGATAGGAGAAAAGTTAAAGAACTTGGAGGATCTGCAGAGACCTTCTTGGGTATTTAGCAGAGTAATGAATAGTACACATGTAACAGGAAATTACTTGAGGCTGAGGGGAAAAAAGCATCTTAAAATTTTAGAGAAAACTGTACCTGGTGCTCATATAGTGCAAGGAAAATTGCTTGCTCCCATGAACCAAGTCAGAAAAACTCAAACTTCTCCGGACAGTGAATAATCACAAAAAAGTCTCTCCTCAGGAGCGAGAATCAACCCATATCATAAAAGCAAGAAAAATATCAAGCTGCTTATAAGTAACAAAAGAAAATCATCAGCAATGAACAAGCTCATTTCTTCATGACAAAATGTGCAATGAATAAAAACGACCTAACAGTAACAGTCCTAAATATTTATGCACCTCGTAACAAGACAGCTTCAAAACACATGAAGTCATAGTAGATAGAATAAAAAAATAGATAAATTCACAAGTAGAGTCTGAGATTTCAATACACCTTACTCAAGTGATAAAACAAGTAGACAGAAATCAACAAGAACAAAGCAGACTTGAATAACATCATGCTTCTCATATATCCCTGGAACACTTACCAAAATGTGAGCTAGATTACATTGATAAATCTTAATAAAACAATTAAGTCAAAATGTTTGAAGCTACACAAAATATTCCCTGACCACAAAGCAATTAACTTAGAAATCAATCAACAAAATTCTCTGTAAAAACTCTATTTGGAAACTAAATAACGCATATCTAAATAAGTCTGGATCAAAGAGGTAATAAGATTAATTATAAAGCAGTTGGAACTAAATGAAAATAAAAACATATCAGAAGTTGTGGAATGCAACTACAAAAGTACTTAAATAAAGCATTTTTAGTCCTGAACATCTCAATTAGAATAGTCAGTAACCTTAACTTCTCCCTGATGAAACCAGTAAAAAGAAAAGTAAATCCAAAGAAAACAGAGGAAGAAAATATGAAACATCTATTATTGTCTGAATGCTTGTGTTCCCCAAAATTGTATTCTGAAACCTAATCAAGGAGGTGATTTTATCAGGAGGTGGTGATTTTTGGAAGTGCTAATGGCAAGGGAGCAAAACCCTCACAAATGGGATTAGTGCCCTAATTCGAGAGGCCTAGAAAGCTCTTTTACCTTTTCTAATATGAGTGGAAGAAAAAACATGTGAGAACAGTGGTGAAAAAAATTATATGAAGCAGGAAGAAATCCCTCATCAAACACCAAACATGACAGCACATTGATCTTGTATCTCTTATCCTTCAAAATAGAGCTCTAGACAAAAAAGAAAACTACCTCACAATCAGGAATGTAACAACTCAATTTTTGAAGGCACTAACTGTGGTAGACATACAAGGGAATATTGTTCAGTGCATAAGAAATGACTTCTTTAAGACCTATTCTACAATTCTGTTTTTGCCTACCTAGGTTAATTCAAAAGATTTGTCTCCCAGCTCTAAAATTCTTTTGTTCTGCTTAGCCTAGTCTATAGTAAAAGTTTTCAACTGTATTTAGCAATTCCTTCAATGACTTTTTCACTTCTGGAGGCTCTATATATTTTAATATCTATCTCTATCTCTATAAAATGCCTCATTCATATTCTGAATGGTTGTTCTTATTTTTTTGGTGTTGGTTTTTAATTTTCTCTGGGAAGTCATTGAGCTTCCTTACAACCTGTAGTGTTAGTTTTTTAAATCTTGGATTTAAGAATTGCCATTCGGGGAAGAATCAGTTGTTAGGGAGCTCGTGTGTTCTGTGGAGGGTGGTGTAATATCTTGTATTTACCAGAATTGTTAAGCTGGTTCCTTCTCATCTGGAAAGAAGGTGACTTCTTAATTCTCAATTTACTTTCATT
>NW_006989771.1:0-968 GCF_000164805.1 Carlito syrichta
GTGAACTAACTAAACAATTAGGTAAAATTGTAGCAGCAGAGGAGAAACTACCCAGTGATATTATTGTTTCCATTCTCTGTTTGGTGATAAGAGTAATAATAACAGATAGATATTGTATTAGCATTTATAGCTTTGATATGACACTGGGGTAATAATAACAGATAGACATTTTATTAGCATTTATAACTTTGAAATGACATTGGGGGCTTACTCTGACTCACACACGCTCTCTCATCCTGGAGTGCTGAGAAAAAAAGACTTCAGGCATTACTTTCCTGCAAAACAAGATCGGTTCCTGGAAAATTTGACTAAAGAACCAATATCATCCTGGGCTTTTCTGAGGTGGGATTTTGTAATTTCTTCACCCTCCCACTTGGTGGAACTTGTTTAGAACAAGGATTATATCTTCAGAGCTTTGTATGCTCACTGTCCAACATGTTGCTGGGTATATAGTTGGTATTTAATAAACGTTTGTGAAAGAAAAGAAGAAATTAAGTTGAAGATTGTTTCAGTTACCCAAGAATATATTAAACATTGTTATATATATATCACATTTAATCGCACAACTGAAAAGCCTGCTATGAAAATGAACTGATGAACTGCTCTTTTTTTAAAAAAAGGTTTTTAAAAAAATCCTCTAAATAAATATCCCATGAAATGTGCAGTGGCATATACACAAGCAGGACTGGTAACTGTGCTGCATATTTTATCTCATCCCATATATGTACCTACTTATTTTATTTCTTTCTCATCTCTTTGCTGTTTCCATAGGAAAAAAATGGAATCAGTGTGGGAGAAATGGATTCAGAAAGAGAAAGAAATGAGGGGTAGAAAGAAAAACGGAGTTGAGAAGGGGAAGAAAGAGCAAAAGACACAGAAAAAAGGTACAAAAGTGTGAAGTCAGGATCAGTTGTATACTATATGCCTTTATTAGTTAAAAAGTTGAACATAATATTCATGAAATTTTA
>NW_006989772.1:0-626 GCF_000164805.1 Carlito syrichta
CTCAGTGAGCACTGGCAAGGTTGAGGGGGCTGTCGCAGGACTCTATATGTTCTTCATAACACCCTCATTCTTTCCTCCTTTTCTTCTTCCTCCAGCGCTCACAGCCACACTCCTACTCTTTGCTTTGAGACTCTCAAAAATAATTTTTCCCTTTACCCCTTTCACATTAGCTGCCACAAGTAGCCCAGGATCCTTGAGCTTCTTCGTCTCCTAAAGGACTCTATGAGCAGTGAGGCAAACCACCCTGCCAACCACACTGGCCTTGTCTAATGAGCTTCCTTGACTTATTTTTTTCAAAGTCCTATGTCATCAGAATGTGTGTGTGTGTGTGTGTGTGTGTGTGTGTGTGTGTGTGTGTGTGTGTACAGGCATACGTGTATGCATATATGCATGATTGTCTTCAATTACTGGAATATAAGCTATACAAGGCATAGAGAATTCCTGAGGGTAAGGATTTTTTTTTTTTCTTTTTTGAAAGCTATAATCTGTAGTGCGCAGTGCACGGCAAGCATAAGCTATATATTAGTTGATCACTCATAAGCGGACCCTGAACATTTACCATAATACTGTAAGAAAAGGATTGGTAGTTGCAAGATACTGCTAGGGTGGGTAGGGAGGTGGACACA
>NW_006989773.1:0-598 GCF_000164805.1 Carlito syrichta
GCTTTTACTTCCTGTATGGTTTCAGTGCATTTTGCTTCTGTTATCTCTTGGTTCCTGTTCATTTTTGCCATCCAATCTCTGATTTCTGTAGTTGTCATCTGGGGTGGGTCATTCTGGAGATTTCTATTGTTTGTGTTCTCCTAGCTGCTTTTTCAGAAGCTGTCTCTTTAGGTTTCTGAGGGTTGCCTGTATTTTATCATTGATTTTTCTTCGTTTGTGACAGGGCTTTCTTTGCTCTCTATTTATCTTCGTTTGTGACAGGGCTTTCTTTGCTCTCTATTTATCTTTTGATTGTTGCTTTGAAGTTATTCAATTATCCTCTGTTCTAGGGTCCTTTCTGTGGTTCAGTATATGCCACTCAGTGAGAGAGGGAGAGGCATTCACATCTGCTCCTTCCTTCACCTGGTGGCAGGTTTCTGTCACTGCAAAATTTCTCTCTCACAGCTCCATGGTGGCCATCTTAGATCCCAGTCCTAAAATGTTCAGAAAAATAGGCTGATGATTTACTCTGCTAGACTGTAGTATAATGCTTATTACTTTTTTAGCCCAATATCTGGAGAAAAATGTGTCTGAATTTTGGAAAAATGAGAGAATGAGA
>NW_006989774.1:0-655 GCF_000164805.1 Carlito syrichta
TGCTGTGGGAGCCTGCAAGAGGTAAACTGGGTGGGCTCTGAGCAGCCCTTACAGAGAGCTCAGAATGCAGACCTCTTCCAGCTCAGAAAATAGGTGAATTGTACGAGTCATTTACAGAGAGAAATGGCTTCCAGCTATCATACGACTTAACCTCCTATGAACATTCTGTTTCTTCCTGGTTTTCCCGCGTGTGAACATATGGTACAGGAAGCATTGACAATGGGGACCAACAATGGGGACCAACAGACAATGGGTCAAAGCTGGGTGTGCCTAAAGGGGACAGTGGGAGACATGGGTGGCTCTGCCCAACTCATCTTAAAACTACTGCCTTTATGCATGAAGTAGTGAGTGTGCTTCCAAAGAAATTAGGCTCCCTTGGTAGAAAAGGGTTTATTATTATTTATGTATTTCATGGAGACAGAGTTTTACTCTGTTGCCCAGGCTGGAAAGCAGAGGCACAATGGTAGCTCACTGCAGCCTCAAACTCCTGGACTTAAGCAATCCTGCCTCAGCCTCTAGAGTAACTGTGACTATAGGTGTGTGTCACCATGTCCAGCTCACTTTTTATTTTTTTAGAAAAGAAATGAGGGTCTCACCATGTTGCCAAGGCTGGTCTCGAACTCCTGGCCTCAAGCAGTCCTCTGGCCTCTGCCTC
>NW_006989775.1:0-555 GCF_000164805.1 Carlito syrichta
ATAGATAGAGTTACACCTTGATGATCCATTACTCTGCACTCTGCAAACCTGTCTCATTCCTTTAGACGAAGTCCAATGCAGTGAATTGATTCATGGTTTGGGTGTCAGAAACGTGGGACTGAGTCGCTTACTGACTGTGGGCTTCAGCAATTGATTTGACTTCCCATGCTCTTAACTGCAAAACAAGTATTGCAATGCCAACAATACTGCATTTCCATGGGGATTAAAGAAGGTGATAGGTAGAACACACATAGCTTCAGTAACTCACTCTATTATTATTATTATTATTATTATTATTATCATCATCATCATTATCATTACCATCATAATCCAAGCTACAGATAGCAGAAGATAAGCATGGATGGACATCCAAGACAGGGGTAGAATGATCCTGTGACAGGACATTTCTAGAGGTGACATTTTCGCCACTGGTCCAGAGCTTTGCAAACAGTGTAGCTAAGCTTTCCAATCATGCTAAAAGGTGAATTTGATACATTTTCCGATTTAAGGTAAGGACAATGAAAGAGAGTTAAGGTTATCTGCGTTGTCTCAAAA
>NW_006989777.1:0-859 GCF_000164805.1 Carlito syrichta
CAGAGTCACCCCCCTGAGTCCTACACATGGGGAGATCTGGTTCAGGTGTTTGTCTCTGCTAGGGTGCCTAACCCTCCACCCCCATCAACCCCAGGGTGGACCTACTCACTCCTCTCAGGGGCCACCTTTGTGAAAGGGAATTCGTGACTCTGAAATCTTCTGGGAGTCGGGTACTGCTGGAAGACTCATGTCTGTCTTCTTGGCTATCAGGGAGTGCGAGACAGAAACATGGCCAAAGCCCAAGAGCTTGAGACCAATCTGGACACTACAGCAAGACCCCACTTCAACCCCAAGCAAAACACAGAAAACCTTGTGTGAGGGCATGCCTCAGCGGGAGGATCGCCTCCAGCCCAGAGTTCATGAAGAGGCAGGAAGATCAGGATGTCAACCAAATGAAAAGCCTGTGATTGCAGCAGTTTGGGAGGCCCAGGTCCTGAGGATAGCCAGAATCTGGCAGTTTGAGAGCAGCCTGTTCAACCTAGTGAGGAAAGAAATGAAAGAAACAAGGAAAGAGAGAAAGAAATCCATTCTCCTGCAAATATTCTGCTCTCAGTTTTTCCTCACGCCCCCACCCCACATTTGAGGGTCCTCCAAGCTCTGCATCTTCCAGTCCCAACACCCCCAGTGGTCGACTCCGCTTTGGTGTGGGAGTTCCCAAGCATCCCTGGTCGGGTTTCTGCCAGCACTCCTCTCTGTGGTGAGAAATGTTCCCCATGCAGGCCAACCCTCTGACTCAGCAATGAGGACCTTCTGCCAAGAAAGGTCAGGGAAACATCCTTCACCTCGGGGACATTTGTTTCCTCCCAAGCCCATTTTTCCTGGCTCTAAAGGCAGCCACTCTGTGAACATGCCACGTGCA
>NW_006989778.1:0-526 GCF_000164805.1 Carlito syrichta
AAGGAGGCTAGTTACTGGGAAAATTATTTGGAGGAGGGTCAGTCATGTGGGTACTAAACAGAGAGAAGACCCAGTAACTGTGCACCAATAATGGAGGAAGACTAGTCACTACATCACCCATTATGAAGAAGAACCAACTACTGGGACACCTATCCCAGAGGAGGGATAACCACTAGGGCACCCATTATGCTGTAGTTACTGTCCCTGGGATACTAATCTCTGAGGAGACCCAGTCATTGGGGCTCCCTTAATAGAGGAGAACTAGCTGCTTGGACGACCATCAGGTAGGAGACCCAGTCACTAGTCAGTGATCATAGAGGTAACACCGAGGAGAATCAGTCACTGAAACAACTATCAGTGAGGAGGGAGAGTCATTGTGGCACCCATCACAGAGGACGATCAGTCATTGGGGCACCCATTAGAAGGAGGACAAAACACTAAAGCACTGAGCAAAAATGGGGGCCAATCACTGGGGCACCCATCACAGAGGAACCAGGGTCACTGGGACGATCATCACAGAAGAGGC
>NW_006989778.1:2171-3012 GCF_000164805.1 Carlito syrichta
CCTAGTCTCTGGGACAGCCATCACAAAGGATGGCCTGGCACTAGGACAGCCATTATGGAGGACGCTCAGTTGGTGGTGGTACACCATCAAAGAGAAGGACTAGTCACTGAGGTAACCATTAGGTAAGAGGGTCAGTATTTGGGATGAGTATCACAGAGAAGGGCCAGTCACTTTCATAATGAAGTAAGACTGATCACTGGGGCATCCATTATAAGGAAGACTGAGTTACTGGGAAACACATCACAGTGTAGGTCTAATCCCTGTGGCACCCATTACAGAAGATAGACAGTCATTAGGGCACCAATCACAGAGAAAGTCCTATTACTGCAGCACACATTATGGAGGAGGACTAGTCCAGTGACTGGTCAGTGCGGCAACCAAACAGAGGAGGGCTTCACTAGAGGCACCTACCACTGATGAAGGAGGGCTAGTCATTGGGGTACCTATCACTGAGGAGGCCCCGTATCTGGGGCACCTATAACGGGGGAGGTTAGTTAATGAGGCACTCATTATGTGGAAGGCCTAGTCACTGGCACAGTGAAAGTGAGTCATTTCTGCACCCATCACAGAGGAAGATGAGTCACAGAAGTATTTTTCACAAAGGATTGTCAGTCAATGAGTTACCTGTCACATAAATGTGTCAGTCCCCAGGCACCCATTATAAAGGAGGCTCTGTCCCTGGGGTATCTATAGCAAAGGAGAGCCTGTCAAAGTTACACCCATCCAAGAGGAGAGTCAGTCATAGGGACAGACATCACAGATGAGTACTAGTCACGGAAACATCAATTACCTAAAGGGCTCTGTTACTGGCAGTTATCAAAGAAGAAGCCAGTCACTGGGC
>NW_006989779.1:0-2963 GCF_000164805.1 Carlito syrichta
CCCTCAACTATCTCTTCTTCAGTTCTTCATACAGAGAGACTGTGACAACAATGAAAAAAAAAATTCTTACTGTACGTGAAAATTCTGGGTACTAGGTTTCTGATATTTGAAATTTAAATATTCATAGACAAACTTCCATTGATGAACGTGGCCTCTTCCTTGACCTGTTCTCCTGAGAGTGACTTACCCATTAAGTGATCATTCCTCAGGCTAAGCAGTAACCATAGGGCTGCTCCTGGGATACAGAATGACATGAGGGTGTGTGTGAAGTGTACATGTGTGCAAGAGACCTTGTGTGGTGTGAGACTTGTGTGGTGTTAGATAAAGTAAGAAAAGAGGGAATGGCAATGGGAGCCTGATTGTGAGCCCAGATCAGAAATACTGGGTTCTGAAGGAAAACCCCAAGACATGAAAAGTGCTTTAGCACTTTAGTCAGATATAGGTCTCCAGAAATTCAATGAAGTCAAAATCAATTAGCAGGAACCATATGTACATTCATGTTGGATAAACTGAAACACAGCACAAAATATAAGAAATAGATCAATTTAAATCACTGGACATTAGAAATTCAAGACAGAGATCCCAGGGAATTGGAAACTAGAAGAGGTAAGATTTAAACACATCCTTCCTACATCCTCTGGAGAGTTTCCAGGGCATTGTTCAGAGAAAGGAATTCCATAAGATGTCCGGTAGTATCCCTGAATTGGAGAAGGTGAACTAGTACTCCAGAGAAGTGAAGACAGAGAAACAGAAGAGGGAGCTGTGCAGGGAGAACCCATGATAGATATAGAACGTCTCCCTTAGTATTCCACAGAGCACTGATCCATGCATGAATGTTAGGAACCTACCAAAGGCTGAGGGGGGGGAGGAAGGATTAGAGGAAGATTGTTCAGTGTCCTTTTTTTTTTTTTTTTTTTTTTTACCATGAGACAGTCAGATGGTGGAGATCCCAGTGACTCCCCTGAACCTATATGTCATATTGTTTGAAAGACATGGAATAATGTTCATGTTGACCTCTGGAAGGTCCACTGAAAAAAGTAATATAATTAACATTTTAAAAGTACCATGCCTTCAGCGTAGACTGGTCATTGTCTTTGGTTACAAATGTCAAGTGCAACAAGCAGAAAGAGATTTACTGTGGGATACTGAAATGCTCAAATTGTTGAGAAACTTAAGGAACAGGCTTCAGAAAACACCTCCATGATAATTCCAAGAACTGCACTGCTGGTGGCTGATGGAGGCTGTGGAAAGAGCCCCTGCTGCCTGAGGTCCCACATTCTGACTGCCTGCTTCAGAGAAAAGCTCTTCCTCCACTTACTAATTCTCAGAAGGACAGCAGCCCTGCCACCAGCTACCGAGATCCAACCTCTTGGTTAGCAGCCCTCCCTGAGTTGATTACATACCTCTTTCAGTCTTTCAGATTCATCTGTTTTCATGGGTACAGGGGCTATTTCTGCCTCAATGCTCCCTGTGACTGTCCACCATGAATATGCATCTTTCTATATTTGAGCTCTCAGGACTTAATAATATCAACAAAAAATGATACAATCTAACAGAATGCAAATATTTACTTTGCAAATAACAGCATGCTCACCTCTACCAAAATGTTATTAATAATTCAAATCTGTTTAGTTCAACACCATCTAAGAAAAATTGACATTACTATAAGTTACAAGTCAGTCTGAATATAATTTAATTTTTGGTCTAAATTATAAGTGTGACCAAAACAGCACTTTATTTATTTATTTTTTAATGAAGATGGAGTAAGGAAATAAAATTAGTTAACGTAAGTACATGTATACATGATCCATTCAGACAGTACGAGTCAGTTTTCTTTACATTCTTTCCTTCTCTGGCTTTGAGTACGATCTTTATTTTTATTTTTTATTATTTATTTTTTGAGGTTGGAATCTCACTCTCTCACCAGATTGGAGTGCAGTGGCTGCTCCCGGCCACCGCAGACTCGACCTGCTGGGCTCCGGCAATCCTTCCGCCTCAGCCTTCCAAGTAGCTGGAATTACAGGCATGCGCTACCATGCCCAGCTGATTTTTTGATTCATTGTAGAGATGAGGTCTTGTCACCCAGGCGGGTCTCGAACCTGCGGGCTCAGGCAAACCACTCACCTCAGCCTCTCAAAGACACGGGATTACAGGCTGAGCCACCGAGCCCGATGAGGAGGATCTTTATAGTGGTGTCTAGAAAGGTTAATCCTCATGACTTTGGCTGTTAGGTTCCCAGATGTGATTTAAACTATGCATAAGAGATTCATTAGTGTACGTTGTTTCTAGAAGTGGATGAGAGGAGGAGGGGTGTCCAGCCAAAAAAGCTCACTTTTCTGGTCTGAGCCCTGGCCAGACAGTACAACCCTATCGATGCAACAGCAAGACTCACCAGTTTTCTGTCATAATCAAAGGATTTTTCTGATAATAGAAACACAGAAGTCTAGGAATTAGGAGAATGACTTATCTTATATGAAACTGTTTCAATGACAGGACAATTAAGAATAAATAAATGGACTAACTATTGTCCTTCTCAACTTTCAATCTCACCTGAAGTCTCTAGGTAGTGTTTACATTTCTTTATCTCACCACGTAGTGCATCACCCTTTGCCTCTAACTTTCCAAAATCATGTGATGTTTCACTCCTGTTACCTAAAGTTTCTTTCTGTTGAAGTTACTCTTAACATTTTTCTTTATTTCATATATTTTCAACTTCATTCTAAAATATAAAGAAGGAATCTTATTTTCCCTTGATTAACAGGGTCTATAATCTCAACCAACACCATAACAACTTTTGTTGAAAATTGATCCTGTACCATATGTTACACCATGGTCATATAGTTGTTATTTCTTTCAATTTTTTGGAACAATTATCATGCCAACTGTTTGAATTATGAACTGCCAAGTAGAAAACCACAGAAAATGTGAATGGATATTCTGTTTATGGGAGTAATGTCTCACAC
>NW_006989780.1:0-512 GCF_000164805.1 Carlito syrichta
CTTCTGATGTGAAAAGATCAACAAGTCTAGGATACATCCACTGCAGGTGGTTTCACGCAGCCCGGCTCCTAGTGCCACCTTTTGTCCTTTCCAAGGCTCTCTGAGTCTCAGGAAGAAGCAAGCTTAAGACAGGAGTGACCAGGGTGGGTCCCAGGATCCTCATAAACTCCTGCTGGCAGCAAAGAGGTGGGACCTCCATGGTCACCCCCAGTGGGGGCAGAAAGTCAAAGCCATAGGCAGGATCTACCTGACAAGCCTCCCTTCCCCCAGGGTGGCCAGTCTTGCGGGAGTTAAAGACAAAAGTAGTGGGGTTTTGTTTCAAAGCATATACAGGCTAAGAGGAACTCACCCCATTCCCATCCCCACACTCACCCCATTCCCTCCCCCATGTGTACCCTGGAAGATTTACTCAGTTTTCCACATCAAGACTTCCACATCAAGACATCAAGCAGATATGGATGCAACCACTTCTGCTACACCACGAAGCCAGACTTCCTCTTGGTCCTTGAGTC
>NW_006989781.1:0-495 GCF_000164805.1 Carlito syrichta
ACACCTGAAATATTATCATTTCACAGGTGAAAAATTAATCTTAAAATTTTATTTAAGCAAAATACACCTGAAATATTATCATTTCAACATGTAATTGTTACAGAGATTAATGAGATACTGCTCTTTTGCTCACTATCTTTGAAATTCAGTGTGTATTTTACATTTGCACCATTTCTCAATTCGGGATAGTGGCTACCGTTCCGGATAGCGCAGGTCCAGCAGCTGTCATCATTCCGAGGCCCAGGCAGCCGACCCGGCCATATTTACCCCGAGTCACCAAGGGCGGCGAGGGGGTCCAACCGAAGACTGCGACCGGCTCGAAACCCAACTGATAAGAACTCAGGGTTCCGGAGAAGAAGGTGTTTCAGATAAGGTCCTCCTACGAAACCCAGGCCCCAGGTTTCCTTAAGCCCTGCTCTCCTCTCTCACCGCCGCTCTCCACATCCATCTCCCACCAGGGCCCGTAGCCCTACCTCTCTCCTTACCCTGGTTCCC
>NW_006989782.1:0-494 GCF_000164805.1 Carlito syrichta
CCGGGCTCAGGCGGTTCTTCTGCCTCGGCACCAAAAGCTGGAACCCCAGTGGCCACCACATCTGACTCAATTTTGGGGACCTCTCACTGAGATGAAGCCTAGCCACCTCGCCGGGCTTGTCTCCAACCCCTGGTCTCAGGGAGTCTCCCACCTCAGCCTCCCAGGTCATGGGCCTGATGGCTGTTAGGCACTGTGTCTCGCCAGGACTTGCACATTCAGTCAGTGGAGGTGGTGCAAAGAACATACTGGGACAGAAGTCACTGCATCCCATGTAGCCAGGACCACAGGTGCCAACACACAAGACTCCAATGTTTGCGTTCTGGGTGGTGACGAGGTCTTGCTGCATGGCCCAGGCTGTTTCCAAACTCCCAAACTACAGTGGTTCCAGACCTCGACCTCCCAAAGCCACCCTCCAATTGTCTGCCAATCCACCGTCTTTCGGGAACTCTAGTCCCAAGGACAGAGCCTCCTTCCCAAATGATCTCTGTCTGTTC
>NW_006989783.1:0-452 GCF_000164805.1 Carlito syrichta
CTGTCCACATTCCTGCCGGCTCGCTTCTCTGAGGTGAGAAATATGCCACAGGCAACCTGACCTGCTGACTCAGCAATGAGGACCTTCCTCCAAGAAAACCAGGGACACATCTCTAACCTGGGACCATTCTTACCCCCAAGCCCATTTTTCCTGGCTCAAAAGCCAGTCGCCCTGTGAACACAGCATGAATAGTTGAGAAACTGTGTATGCTTCTGATGTTTTTGGAGACAGGGTCTGTTTCTGTGGCCCAGGCTGGGGTCCAGGGACATGACCATCGGTCCTTGCCCTTGTCAAAATCGCGGGCTTCAGCAATCAACCCACCTCAGTCTTTGGAGTGGCCAGTATGACAGGCACCTTGATGCCAGATCTCCTGTTTGGGTGGGTGCAGAGATAGGGTCTCCCTGCATGGCTTGGGCTGGCCTTGGGCTCCTGGGCTCCAGTCATCCTCTCAC
>NW_006989784.1:0-683 GCF_000164805.1 Carlito syrichta
CAGAGAAAGTTTGATGGCAAGTGTCACTTACCAGCATAGATGAACCAGTTCAAAGACCCTGGAATGCAATCTCTTCTGTAACTACCACAAACATAGGACAATGCTTCATTATATAAAGTTCCAATCTAATAAAAATTTAAATTCATGATGTCTGCTAGCCAAATTTTGCTTCTGTTCAGTCCCAGTCAGGGTGACCAGGGATTGGAAATGACTGCAAGAGGCTCAAGAGAATATGGGAACATGCTCAAAAATGGGATTCTGGTGATGGTTGAACAATTCTAAAAATCTATTTTATTTTAATAAATGATTAAACTGTACATTTACAGTTGGTGTCTTTTATTGTAAGTCACTTTTAAGAGGAAATTTCAGTTTCTACTCTAACTTGTATAGAGCTGTCATCATTTGTCCTAGCAATAAGAGAAAAGCCTAACAAGCTAAAAATCAATAACTCTTCTTAAACGGACCAGAGCATTGAAGTCATGAGCGAACTGCCACCCAAAAAACTAGAAAGACAGACTAACTCAGGGAATCATAGTTTACCAGGAACAGAAGCTGCTGCATCAGCAAATGATAGGAATAATTACCTACTGACAAATTACAAGAAACTCAGGGTAGCCTAGCCGGAGCCTTAAAAACTCTTTGGAGCCCGCACTTGGGGGGATCTCACACATGCACAAATTTTA
>NW_006989785.1:0-504 GCF_000164805.1 Carlito syrichta
CAAGGCTGAGGTTGAAGGATCGCCTCAACTCAGGAATTTGAGGCTGCAGTGAGTTGTGATCATGCCACTGCACACGGCAGGTGACAGAGTGAGACCTCAGCTCAAAAAATTAATTAATTCAGAAATAATTATCATTAAGAAAAATCTCCCTGAATAAGCAAAAGGAAAAGGGTGGGGACGATTTCTGTGTCCCATGTGAAGGTTCAAAAAAAGGGGACCTTGTCAGAGGGGGATCTTAGTAATCAAGTGGATATGATGACTTGGTCTGTGGATACCAATCAGTCTCTTTTCCTGGCTACTCCTGTCATTGACCCATGGACTCGTGCTGTATTCTCTGTTGATTCAGTGTTCTCCTGTTCTCTTGGGAAGTGTGCGGTCATTCATTTTTCTTTCTTTCATCTGTGCTTAATAGCTTTTTAAGTGTCTCCTGTAGAGCTGGTCTGGAAGCTGAATAATCTCTTAGGGATTGGATGTCTGGGAAGGATTTTAATTCTCCATCACTGA
>NW_006989786.1:0-439 GCF_000164805.1 Carlito syrichta
CCTCCATAATGGTTGCCCCAGTTACTGATCCTACTCTGTGATGAGTGTCACAATTCCAAGACTTTCTTCATAATAGATACTCCATTGACTGGGTATCCTCCATATTTGGTATCCCAGTGACAGACTCTTCCATGGGAAAAAATGCCCCAGTGACCGATACTCCTCTGTAGTGGGTACCACACTGATTTTGCCTCCTTCCGCATGGTTGGCCCAATTTCTGGACCGCTTCTGTGATTCTAGCTCCAATGACTGAATCCCTCCTAATGTGTGCCATAGTGACTGACCCTCCATTGCGATGGGTGCCCCAGTGAATGGCCCTTTTCTGTGATAGTTGCATCAGTGACTCACCTTCTTGATTAGTGCATCAGTGGCTTATTCGCCTCTGTGATCTAGGCCCCGGAGACAGGCCCTCCTTTGCTTAGGTGTCACAGTGACTGAG
>NW_006989787.1:0-427 GCF_000164805.1 Carlito syrichta
CTTTAACTTACCTGCTACCTGGGGTGGTGGATAAACAGTTGGGATAAGTAATCACCTAATGAAAAGCTTAAAAAGCTTATTTAAATGACAAGCTGAAGGATGAAATGTCCATAAAGGTTTTGAAAAACTCTGATATATTCCTGAGAATTGAGAAGCCTACTTATATGCACTGAGCTGAGAATATGCCCAGGACTGTGATATGTTCAGGAAGGACATGAGAAGGCTCTAAGTTGTCACTTCTGAGTGACCTTAAGGTTTGGAGAAAGCAGGAAGTGAAGACTAATACAGAGTAGTAAATCGCCTGGATGATTGTGGAAGAAATGCCACGGCACTCACAAGGCCCCTGCTAAAGACTGAGACACTTGCTTGTTTTCAGGCATTTAAGGAAATTTCTGCAGAGACTTCAGCTGCCACACACAACAAATAC
>NW_006989788.1:0-422 GCF_000164805.1 Carlito syrichta
AGAGAAATAGACAAATACATAATTATGCACGATTATAATTAGAGATTTTGGTATTCTTCTCTCAATCCTTGGTAGAATAAATAAACAGTAGAAGTATTCAGGTCACACAAAGTACATTCTCTGTTCACAAAGGAATTAAAGTAGAAATTAATTATAGAAAAATATTGAGGAAAACATTCAAATATTTGGAGCCTAAACCATACAGAAAACCAAAAATTATTGTATTAATAGGATAAATAAAATTAGTTGACATCAAGACTGAGTTACAGAATCTGCAAATATTAAAAAGATGATAAAGTAATATTCTGAAAAATGTTAATTATGCCAATAAATTAGAAAACTTAGTTGAAATAGACAAATTCTTCAAACAACACAAACTACCAAATCTCACTCAAAGAGATATAAATAACCCAAATAGCACT
>NW_006989789.1:0-422 GCF_000164805.1 Carlito syrichta
GTTGATTATTTTGGGAACAAAGAGAGTAAATTTAGTAGTTTACCAGTCATTAAGTATGGGATTCTACCTATTAGAAATGAGACACAGCAACAAAATATACGGGGAGCTTTTAAGTGAATGTTCCCAATCCAGTACATTACACATATAACTAAACATTTCCGTCATTACACAATCCATCACTCATGGCCATTTGCACTCCTGAAGTTATGAGGAGACAAAAATTGCAGCATATAGAATATGGTTTCTACACTCAGAGACATCTGGATATTAATTCCAGTTCTTCCACTCACCCGTCTTTCTTTAAGCAAGTAATACTGATCCTTAACATCCTAATTTGTAAAATGGGGACAATATGAGCTAGTCATAGTGTATAAAACTATATAAAATAATGTATATAAAAATCCTACACAGGGCCTAACATA
>NW_006989790.1:0-448 GCF_000164805.1 Carlito syrichta
TGGGAAGATCACTTGAGGCTAAGACTTTGAGACTAGGCTGGTCCTCATAAAAAAGACCCTGTCTCTAAAAAATCAAAATAAAAAAATTGTCAAGTAAAATAAAATAAAATAAATTAAAATACAATAGAAAATGAAATAAAAAATAAAATAAAATGAAATACAATAAAACAAAACCAAAAAAAGTAAAGTAGAGTTAAGTAAAATAAAATAAAATAAAATAAAATAATTGGCCATTCTTTGTGATCCTACCTGTTATCCCAGCACTTTGGAATGCCAAGGCAGGAAGATCATTTGAGACCAGGAGTTTGGCACCAATCTGGTATTCATAGCAAAACCCTGTCTCTAAAAAATAAAAATAAAAAAAAGTAAAGTAAAATAAAATAAAATGAAAAGAAATAAAATAAATTAATTAATTAACCAGACGTCAAGGTTCTGCCTGGCATCCCGG
>NW_006989791.1:0-541 GCF_000164805.1 Carlito syrichta
AACTAGCTACCTAACTACATAGCCCGCTGGCTTGCCAGCTGATTTAACTACCTATCTACCTAACCAGCTACCAATCAGATAGCCTGATAGGCATCTCGCTAGCCAGCTGACCTAACTAGCTGACTTCACTAGCTAGCTAGTTGACTTAATAGCTAACTTAACTAACTAGCTACCTGGCTTGCCACCTGACTTACATAGCTGACTTAATTAGCTAGCTACCTAGCTAGCCAGCTGTCTGGCCGGCACTTAACTAGATGATTAATCAGCTAGCCATCAGGGTAGCCAGCTGACTTAACTAGCTAGCTACCTAGCTAGCCAGATGTGAAGTAAGCTGAATTACGTGGCTGACTGAATTAGTAGACAGCTGGATAGGCACTGACTTAACTAGCTTGCTACCTAGCTAGACGGCTGGATAGCCAGCTGACTTAATTAGTTAACTTAACCGGCTAGCCAGCTGACTCCACAAGCTGACATAACTAATTAGCCAGCTGACTAGCCATCTGACTTAACTAGATCTCTTCCTTGCTAGCTAACTGGCTAC
>NW_006989792.1:0-432 GCF_000164805.1 Carlito syrichta
TAACTAGTTAGTTAGCTAGTTAAGTCAGCTGGCTATACAGCTGGCTAGCTAGTTAAGTCAACTTGTTAAGTCAGCTGGCTATCCAGTTGTCTAGCTAGTAAAGTCAGCTAGTTAAGTCAGCTAGTTAAGTCAACTGGCCAGCCAGATGGGTAGCTAGGTAGCTAGCTAGTTAAGTCAGTTGGCTAGCCAGTTGGCTAGCTTGTTAAGTCACCTAGTTAAATCAGCTCTTTATCCAGATGGCTCGCTAGGTAGTTCGCCAGTTAAGTTAGCTGGCTAACCAGCTACCTAGCAAGTTATGTCAGCTAGTTAAGTCGACTGTCTAGCCAGCTTTTTAGCTAGGTGCAATCTAGTTAAGGCAGCTGACTAGCAAGTTGGCTAGCTAGTTAAACCAGCAGGTTAATTCAGTAGTTAACACAGCTGGCTAAGTAGTTA
>NW_006989793.1:0-438 GCF_000164805.1 Carlito syrichta
GTATGAAATGGAATGCAATGGAGGGGAATCGAATGGAATGGAATGAAGAGGAATGGATTGAAATGGAGAGGAATTTAAAGGAAGGGATTTTAATCGAATGGAAAGGAGAGAAATGTATTAGAGAGAAATGGAGTCGTGAGGAATGGAATTGAATGGAATAGAGAGGAATAGAATACAATAGAATGGAATGGAAAGGAATGAAGAGGGATAGAATACAATAGAATGGAATGGAAAGAATGGAGAGGAATGGACTGGAATGGAATGGAATGGAATGGAAAGAAAAGGAATAGAATGCAGAAGATTGGAATGGAGATGAGTGGAATGGATTGTAATTTAATGGAATGGAAAGGAGTGGAAAAGAGTAGAATGGAAAGGAATGGAATGGAATGGAATGCAAAGGAATGAAGAAGAATGGAATGGAGAGAAAAGGAATGGAGT
>NW_006989794.1:0-440 GCF_000164805.1 Carlito syrichta
GTGGCCCGGCCTAAGAAGCCTCTTCATCCCCAGGGGTCCGAGGCTCCCCTTTCTTACTGACAAATACCCTGACCCCCCAAAAATGCCTTTAACACCCTCAGGCAAAACCAGCAGGGGCCTATGGGAGCCCTGGCAGTACCAGATAAATCAAAGAGACCAAAATAACAGCATAAAGCCTCTGAACATTAAACTGTCACTGAAGGTATACCCCACAAGAGCAAGAAAGAATGTGCACGCTAAATTAAACATGTTGACTGCCTGCTTAAACTCAAGATTTAAATAGGACCCAGACTCTCCTAATGTAATAGAAAAATGATCAGAATACAATTTAAAAAACACTCATCAAACCAAAAAAATGACCTGAGTGAAAAAAGGAAACTCTGACAAAAATGAACAAACTAAAAAATCACACCCAGCAAAAAAAAATTAAAAATTAAAAA
>NW_006989795.1:0-571 GCF_000164805.1 Carlito syrichta
TCTTATCAACAGGGTGCCTGAATGAAACATAATTGTACACCTAACCCTTAACTGTACCCCACAAAACCATACTAAAAAATATTGATTAATAAAAAAGAAAAGAAAAGAAAATGTATTCTTAGAAGTAAAATCACAGAATGTGATTAAACTCATGAATTGAGGATGAGGACGAGGTTATTAAACAAATGTGCACGTGTTACTAAATGTCTCTTTGAATTAGGCTCAATAGTGAGCTTATTTTCTACAGTGTTTTGCTGCAATTGGTGATAGAGATATGGAAGATGCAATGTTAGAGATATAAGTAAGACACAATTTAAAAAGACTGCAAAGACATAGTTAATACTGCACCTCAGAATGAAAGTAAAAAACAAAAGTAACTGATAAGACTTACATTAAAAAGAGTGCTATTTTGCCTATATGGGGAAAGGAACATTTCCATTTTGCTTAAAGTCAGATATTAGTATGCACAAAAGCTGAGGGGTAATGTTTCATTTCAGTTTCCTGAGATTTATCCATAGATAAGGTGTTATATTTTAACAATCTCCAGAAATTAAAGCAGTATAAAAGGATC
>NW_006989796.1:0-393 GCF_000164805.1 Carlito syrichta
AATGGAGAAGATGGGCAATAGTCCAGAATCTTTCTGAGAAGACAAGATAGGCGAGAACTCAAGTATATCTCTACTCTGGTGACGCTGCTAAAAGCTTATTTATCAAAGTGATAGCCCCAGAGCCAATGTGGTGTGGGTTGATAAGCGAGTGGGGTATAAGGAAACAGAAACACACTTGAAAAACTCTCCTGACTAATTTGGCTTTGAAGAGAGAGTAATGATGGTGGCTGGAAGGGAACAAATGGTAGAATGAGGGATATTTTTCTTTTTCTTTGCTTGGGTTTTGTTTTTATTTTTGTTTTTGTTTGCAGTTGAAGTGAGCTGAGTATGTAAGAGCGTTGGGTAAATATCTAGTGAGAAAGACAGACTGCATGAAAAAGAGAAAGAAAGAAT
>NW_006989797.1:0-390 GCF_000164805.1 Carlito syrichta
ACGGTCTTACAAATGTTGATTCATTCTTGCATCCCAGGGATGAAGCCTACTTGGTTGTTGTGGATGATTTTTGAGATGTGTTATTGAATCTGATTTGCAGGAATCTTGTAGAGAATTTTGACCATCTGTGTTCATCAGGGTTACTGGCCTGTAGTTCTCTTTCTTTGTTGAATCTTTACCTGGTTTGGGTATCAATGTGATGTTAGCACCATAAAATGATTGGAGGGGAATTCCATCTTTCTCAATCACCTGAAATACTTTCAATAGGATTGGTTCAGTTTCTCCTTGTATGTTTTGTAGAATTCTGCTGGAAAGCCATCTGTTCTTGGACTTTTCTTTGTAGGTAGTTTTCTTATGACATAGTCAATTTCCTGGATTGTTATTGGTCTA
>NW_006989798.1:0-528 GCF_000164805.1 Carlito syrichta
CTTCCCGAATCTGGGAACCAGTGGTTACACTGGGGACAGACATATGTGTTTTCTGGGACTTGGCACTCTGGCCTTCGCAGACCCTGTTGAAGAATTATGTCACAGGATTCTGCAGGTCTTGCCCAGTTAGCAGGGACAAGTGCTCTAAATGGCACTTAGGGAGTATCTGGGGGTTCATGTCTTCCTAGTGGGTCCTTCCTGGACATGTCCCAAGACTCTCTGGGTCAATGAGTTAGCAGAGGGTCACCACCCAGTACCCCAGAAATACCTTGCCTTGTCAGTCAGAGATGGCATCTCACCTTAGGAGCCCATCTCCTGAGTCGAGGAAGAGACAGTTCTGTGCAGGGAACTTTGCTAGCAGATCATTGGAGAGGTGGGACTGTTGCCGTGGCCTCAAACCCAGCTTGTGGGGCAGAGATTCCAGTGAGGTTGGAACAAGCAGGTGCTGCTCAAGAGGGTGACCCAAGCCACCTCATCATCCTCAAGACTGCTGGACCTGGCTGGGATCATGAACACCCAAGTGTCCTG
>NW_006989799.1:0-511 GCF_000164805.1 Carlito syrichta
AAGTTCTATTCTATTCTTAGTTTGTTGAGTGCTTTTTATCATAAAGGGCATTAAATTTCTTCAAATTCCTTTTTTCCCCATGTCTATAGATATAATCTGTGTATTTTCTGTTTCTTATTTTATTAATATGATTTATTGCCTTGATGATTTTTGTGTGTTAACTAATCTTGCATTCTTGGAAAAATTCTAGTTGGTCATTATGTATAATCTTTCTAATATGCTGCTGTATTCAAATATTTGAGAGAATTCACTAATATAACCATGTGCCCTTTCTGGTTTTTTCTTCAAGGGGCATTTAAAAATTATTATTTCAATCTCTTTACTGGTTATTGGTATATTCAAATTTTCTATATCTTTTTGAGTCAATTTCAGTAGTTTGTTTGAGTTATCTAATTTATTATCACATAATTTTTCATACTATTCTCTTCTAATTATTTTTATTCCTGTAAGTTTGGTAGTAATGTCCCCTCTTTTATTTATAATTTTTAGCAATTTGAGTCTTCTTTTTTCT
>NW_006989800.1:0-3960 GCF_000164805.1 Carlito syrichta
TCCTCATCTTCTGATAAACAATAGTATTACAATAGGGTTGACTAGAGGACTTAAAAGCATCCTCCAACCTGCTCCTCGCTAATGTGTTACATCTTGCTGGAGTGCAGGGATCTTGGCTTAGTAATCTTTCTGTTAAAATCATCTAGTACTTAATAGCTGGGTCTCCATTTTTGGTACAGAAAGTACATTTTGTTTACCTGAAAGTGAAAGATTCAATATAATTGTTGCTTAAGCAAGAGAGAATTGAATTTGTCTCTCATGTCAAAGTCCAAAGGTAGGCAGCCTGTGGCTAAAGTCCCCGGGAATGCTGGCCCCTTTCAGCTTATTGCTCAGCTGTGTGTGTCCTACACTCCTATGGTCATCTTATGAATGACAGTGTTAACTTTTTCATCAATCAACTCTGAAGTATAGACTATAAGAAGAAGGAAGGGGCAAGGTATATAAGTGAGTAAATGACATGTGCAACTTTGTCCTAGACGCTGCCACATGATACTTCATATATCCCAACCTGAAACTTGGTCACCTTGGAAGAGTTAGTTGTAATAAGGCTGGATAATATTCATTTTATATTAGTATAGTTGATATGTAATTATCAAGATAAAATAAGAAATTCTATTACTGGGGAGGACTAATGCAAGAGATAATTAAGAGTCTTTCCCATGAAAATTGTGGTTTCCTCTGAATAATCGAGGGTATTCTATGTTTCCAGGACTAGGTCAGAGGATTACAGGGTGATATCTTACAGGAACAATGCTAGTGCATGATGGAAAATTCCTGCCATCACAGAGACCATGGCTGAGGTGTCACGGGCTGGGAAAGAGAATGGAAAGGAGAGTTAGCTGAAAGCAGGGATCTCGGAGGGCCAGAGACAGGGCATTTATCTGTCTTGAAGTTTATTCCCTGACTCTGAAAAGTGGTGAGATGGTAGATAAAAATGAGATTATATTGTTTGCACTGCCTAAAGGCAAGAACTGCAGCAAGGCCACAAGAGATCATATGTAGAAAGTAGATAACCTGGTTTCAAAAGCAGAAGAGTAGACTTTTTATTTTCTTGCCTTAATAGTAGCCCCTTCTTCATAGGCCCACTGGAAGGATTCAATAAACAGATTAAGTACTGAAAGCACTGCCTCCACAGAAAGAGTCCTTGGGGAACAAGAGCCAGTTTTTTTTAAAGGAAGTCAGACAGACTGCTTCACTTCTACATTAAAAATTGCCTTGGGAAAATGGTGGGAGGCTGTGTCTTCCTGATGAAAAAGACTATCTGATGGGTCATGAGGGATTAGGGCAACATTGAGATAAACATTTCAAGTCTGCTGTGCTAACCTCTCCTGCCTTGAATTCTGCACACTTCTCTGTATGCTGACTGGCAGATTTCTGCCTCTTCACCTGAAGTTTACAAGCATGGTTGATATTTTATGATGAATTCATGACATGCTCCTCATACAACATGGTCCAGGGCAGCAGCTGTTAAAGATGAGTTCCTGTTTCAAATGTGATACTCTAAAAGCCCATTTTCATCTAAAAGTGAATCGTGGAATTCTTAGGACCAGGGAGAAGTAGTGTTCCTCTCACCATCCTATCAAAGTCATGGCCACTATTTAGTAGTATTTATTTTTCTAAATTGACATTTTGAAAACTTGACCCCACTCCCTCTATTATTGAACCACAAACCCATTCAAGTGATGGAGCATGAAGAAACCACAGCACACTCTATGCAGGAAAACTAAATAGATATTTATGACATTATCAAAATATAGCCAAGTTAATTTTCTCTAAGTTAAATACTGTGCAACGCTGAATTCCAATGTAGACCACATATAAGAAATAATATGCAATCATGTGTCTTTTAATGATGGGGATACTTTTTGAGAAATGCGTCCTTAGATGATTTTGATGCATGATCATAGATCAGACTTAACCAAACTTAAATGTTGCAGCCTACGGCAGATCCAGACTCTTCTGTTTGCTCTAGGCTACACACCTGTATAGCATGCTGCTGTACAGAATACTGTAGACAATTGTAACCCAATGGTAAATATTTGTGCATCTAAACATATCTAAACAGAAAATGTACAGCAAAAACATGATGTGCAGTCCGTCATTGACTGAAACATAGATAGTTTGCATGACTGTATAGAGAAAAATTATGTCTATTAAATTGATATTTTTTTCTGGGCTATGGGTGGTTCTTTACCTCGTATCCTTAAATATATACTAATAGCACCTATTTCAAAGTGCAGTATATATATACTAATAGCACCTATTTCAAAGTTGACATGGGAATGTATGGCCAGCATTCTTAAAACTTTCAGTGTTTTAATAAAATGCAGAAGGGTGGATGTTACATTACATGTCCAGAATACTACATGCCAGAAAAGTATAAGGAACACTGGACATGTCACCTAGCCCTTGTTTGCAGGCTGCATGTGACTGAATGAACATGAGTTTGTGACAGGGTCTGAAGGAATGAGAGCTTTTAATTTGAGCAGAATATTTCTAATTGAGTGACATAATGTAGAGCTGAATCTTCTATTATTGTCCACAAAGATGCATGTGAAGCTTTGACAATGATTAAAATAAAACAAATTCCAGGAAAAAATCTGTGATTGTGTGTTAGGGGTTAAGAGTGAGAATTTTAATATCTATGTGCATCAAGAATATTAACATGTAGTTCTCTTTCTCTGTTGGATCTTTACCTGGTTTGAGTATCAATGTGATGTTAGATTCATAAAATGATTTGGGGGAGAGTTCCATCTTTCTCAATTGCCTGAAATAATTTCAATAGGATTGGTATCAGCTCCTCCTTGTATGTTTTATAGAATTCTGCTGGAAAGCCATCTGGTCCAGAGCTTTTTTTTTTTTTTTGTACATAGTTTTCTTATGACATAGCCAATTTTGTGGATTGTTATTGGTCTATTTAGGGCCTTGATTTCTTCTTGTTTCAGCTGGGGAGGTTGTGTGATGTCAGAAAGTTCTCCATTTCCTTTAGGTTTTCAAGTTTGTTTCCATACAAATGTACATAGTAGTCTCTGATCATCTTTTGTATTTCTTCAGGTTCATTTGTGACTTGATATTTTGCATTTCAGATTGTGTTTATTTGGGCTTTTTCACTCTTTTTCTTGGTCAGTCTAGCTAGGGGTCCCTCCATCTTGTTTATCCTTTCAAAGAACCAGCTTTAGTTTTCATTGATCTTTTATATTATCTTTTTGTCTTCTATGTCCCGAATCTAGATGTTTATTTTGGTGATCTGGATTATTCTCTGAAGTTAGGGTTTTGGTGGTCTTGCTTTTCTAGTTTCCTTAGGTGATTTGTTAGGTTGTTAACTTGTGTTAAAAGTGAAGGTTTTAGCGGTTAAAAGTCTCAGTTATCCTGTAGCTTCTATTGAAACTTCCAGTTATATAATTGGTTTCTCTAAGTCTCCTCTGGTGGTGGTTGTCTATGAAAAGATTATATACAGTATAATTCCATTTATATACCATTCTTAAAATGCAAAATTATGAAAAGGGAGAACAAATTAGTGGTTGCTGGGGATACGGGGCGGTAGTGTCAGGAGGGGTATGGCAGTGGTCACAATGTGGCAACAGGAGGGAACCTTGTGGGGTGAAGTTGATTTTCATCTCATCCCACCAGTGATGATGGACAGACAACACTGCACATGTGATAACATCATATGGCACTAAATACACACAGGTGTGCATATATCTGTAAACTGTGGGCATGTGAAGAAGGCTGCATCCTTTCTCTTCTGCTTTCCTGGTGGTAACTATGTACTATAATTCTGTAAGGGGTTACCACTGGGAGAACCTGAGGAAAGGATGTACAAGGTCTCTCCACATTATCTATTACAACTGCATTTAAAACTACAATTATCTCAAAGTACAAAGTTGAAAAAGAAGAGGTGATGATACTAATCCCTACCTTGTAGAGCTCTTATGTGATGGATGGACAGCGTCAGTTAAA
>NW_006989802.1:0-810 GCF_000164805.1 Carlito syrichta
TGGAATGGAATAGAAGTGAATGGAGAGTAATCTAATGGAGAGGAAAGGAATGGAGATGAAAGGAATGGTATAGAATGGTGTGGAATGGAATGATATGGAATGGAATAGAGAGGAATGCAATGGAATGAAGAGGAATGTAATGGACTGGAATGGAATGGAATGGTATGGAGAGGAAAGGATTGCAATGAAATGGAATGGAAAGGAATGAAATGAAATAGAGAGGAATGGAATGGAGAGGTATGGAATGGAAAGGAATGGAAAGGAATGCAGAGGCATGGAATGGAGAGGAATGGAATGGAATGGAGTGGAATGGAATGGAGTGGAATGAAATGGAGTGGAGTGGAAAGGAATGGAATGGAATATAATGGAGAAGAACGGAATTGAATGGAAAAGAATGGAATGGAGAAGAATGGAATAGTGTAGAATGGAATGGAATGGAAAGGAATGGAATGAGATGGCATGGAATGTAATGTAAAGGAGTGCAATCAAATGGAATGGAATGGAGAGTAATGAAATTTAATGACAGGGTTGAAATGGAATGGAATGGAACAGTGAGTAATGAATCTGCATGGATTGAATTGGAATGCAATGGAATGGAGAGGAATGTAATGGAATGTAATGAAATGGAGAGGAATGGAATGGAAAAGAAAGAATGGTGTGGAATGGAATGGAAGGAAATAGAATAGAATAGTGAGAAATGGAATGGAGAGCAATGAAATGGAAAGGCATAGAATGGAATATAAAGGAAACGAATGGAATGGAGAGTAATGGAGAGGAATGGAATGGATAGGAGTGGAATGGTATGGAAAG
>NW_006989802.1:2031-3502 GCF_000164805.1 Carlito syrichta
AATGGAGAGGATTGGAATGGAGTGGAATGGAGAGGAATGGAATCATATGAAATGGAGTGGAATGGATTGGAATGGAATGGAACAGAAGGCATGGAATGGAATGGAGAGGAATGGAATCTAGAGGAATGAAATGAAATGAAATGGAAAGGAAATTAATATAGAGGAATGGAATGGAATGGATTCGAATCGAGAAGAACAGCATGAAATAGGGAAGAATGGAATGGAGGGGAATGGAATGGAATGGAAAGGATTGGAGAGGTATGGAATTGAATGGCGTGGAGTGGAATGGAATGGAAACGAATGGAATGGAATGAAATGGAACGGAGATGAATGGAATGCAATGGAATGGAGAGGAATGGTAAAGTGAGGAATGGAATGGTAATTAATGGAGTGGAATGGAATGGAATGGAATAGAAAGGAATGGAACAGAATGACCTGAAATGGAATGGAATGAAAAGGAATTGAATGTAATGGTGAGGATTGTAATGAAATGCAATGGAATGGAATGGAAAGGAATGGAGACGAAAGGAAAGGAATGGAATGGAATGAAATTGAATGGAATAGAAATGAGAGAAATGCAATGGAGAAGACTGGAATGGAATGCAATGGATGGAATGGAATGGATTGGAATGGACTGCAATTTATAGAAATGGAATGAAATGTAGGGGAATGAAATGGAATGGAATGGAAGGGAAGGGCATGCAATGGAGAAGAATGAATTGGAATGGAATGGAATGAATTGAAATGGAATGAAGAGGATTGGTATAAAATGAAATTATACGGAAAGGAGAGGAATGGAATAGATTGGAATAAAATGGAGAGGAATGGAAGGGAATAGAGAGGAAAGGAAAAAACGGAATGAAATACAGTGAATAGGAATGGAGAGGAATGGAATGGAATGGGGTTCAAATGAATGGATTGGAATGGAATGCAATATATTAGAATTGAGTGGAAGGGAATGGAATAGAGTGGAATGGAATCGAATGGTATGAGAGAAAGGTAATGGAATAAAGACGAATGGAATGGAATGGTGTGGAATGGAGAAGAATGGAATGGAGAGTAATGGAATGGCATGGAATGGAACTGAGCATTGGAGAGGAATGGAAAGGAATGGAGTAGAATGGAGTGGAGTGGAAAAGAATGGAATGGAGAGGAATGGATTTGAATAAAACGGAATTGAAAGTAATGGAACGGAATGCAGAGGAATGAAATGGAATGGATGGAATGAAGAGGAATGGAATGGAGAATAATGGAATGGAATGGAATGGAAGGGAATGGAGAGTAACGGAATGGAATGGAGTGGAATGGAAATGAATGGAGAGGAATGGAATTGTATGGAATGAAGTTGAATAGAATGACATGGAATGAAATAGAAAGGAATGGAATGGAGAGGAATGTAATGGACTGTAATGGAATATAGTGGAATGGAATGGAGTGGAGTGGAATGGAATGGAATGTAAAAGGAATGGAA
>NW_006989803.1:0-366 GCF_000164805.1 Carlito syrichta
CAGCTAGCCAGCCAGCTGATTTAACTAGCTGGCTACACTGCTGTGCAGCTGGCTAGCCAGCTGACTCAACTAACTGACTTAACTAGCTAGCTACTTAGCTAGCCAGCTGACTTAACAAGCTGACTTATCTAGCTAGCGAGCAGGCTAGCAAGCTGACTTAACTAGCTTGCTATCTAACTATCCAACTGCCTAGCCATCTGACTCAGTAGTTGACTTAACCTGCTAGCCAGCAGGCTAGTCAGCTGACTCAACTTGCTGACTTATCTAGTTAGCCAGTTGGCTGGCCAACTGACTTAACTACCTCTCTACCTAACTAACTAGCTGGCTAGTGAGTTGACTTAACTAGCTGACTTAATTAGCAAGCTA
>NW_006989804.1:0-786 GCF_000164805.1 Carlito syrichta
CACACAAATCACTTAGATCAAAAGTAACAGAGGTATTAGCACAATAGACTTTTTTGGATTGCAATGATATCAAAGCAATTGTATGAAGATCTTTATGGCAATAAATTGAAAAACTTAGACGAGGTTCAACAATTTATTGAAATATAAAAATTATGAAAATTGAAGAAGTGTATATAGCAACATTATTTGGATAGAAATCAAAATGTTAAAAATTTAGTTACAAACCTTCACATCAACATAATTTCAAGTATGTATGATGTCACCAGAGAATATAACTAAAGTTTAAAGAATAAATAATATAGGCTGGGCTCAGTGGCTCAATCTGTAGTCCCAGCACTTTGGGAGCCTTAGGTGAGTGGATTGCCTGAGCTGTGTGTTCACCAAGCCCGGGCAACTTGGTGAGACCTTGTCTCTACAATAAAATAAAAAACTAGCCGGGTGTGGTAATGTACACCTGTAGTTCTGGCTACTTGGATGACTGAGACAAAAGGATCATCAGAGCCCAGCAGGTCAAGGCTGCGGTGGCTGAGAGTGTGCCATTGCACTCCAGTCTGGCAGACAAAGTGAGACTCCAACTTAAAAAAAAGAATAAATAATATAAATTCTATCTAAAATTTCTCAGGAATTTGAAAAGAAGAAAATGCATTTTAACTAGTTCTCTGGAACCAATCTTAATCTGATCCCAAAGCAGAAAAAGGTATTTCAAGAAAACAAGCTACACAATAATCTCCTCCATTAACATGGATGCCAACATTATAAATAAAGTTACTGGGATTTCAAATCTTA
>NW_006989805.1:0-365 GCF_000164805.1 Carlito syrichta
ATCCCTAATGAGCCAGGCGTGTTGGTGTGTGCCTGTCATTCTGGCTACTTGGAAGGCTGGAGACTGGAGGGCTGAGAGAGTGCTGGCCACTAGTGAGCCACTGCCCTAAAGCCTGGGCGACAGACTCAAAGAAAATAAGGAAGGGAAATAAAGAAGAGCATTCACTTGTGTATGGATTTGGGATCATCACAAACAGTCATACATCAGTTGGAAAGGAGAACCTGCCTTGGTCCTAGAGTTCCCAAAAGATGGTGGATTGGCTGAAAATTGATCTCTGGCTTTGGGAGTCTGAGGCTGGGGACTGTTGGAGACAGGGAGTTCGAGACCAGCATGGGTCACGTAGCAAGACTTCATCGCTCCCTGGA
>NW_006989806.1:0-365 GCF_000164805.1 Carlito syrichta
ACTTAACTAGGTAGCTACCTAGCTAGCCAGCTGACTTAATTAGATGTCTTCACTAGCTAGCTACCTAGCTAGTAAGCTGGATGGCCAGTTGACTTACATAGATGACTTAACCAGCTAGCCAGCTGGCAAGCCATCTGACTTAACTAGCTGATTTAACTAGCTAGTCAGCTGGCTGGCCAGCTGAATTAACTCACTTATTTAACCAGCCAGCCAGCCTGCTAGCCAGCTGACTCAACTAGCTAGCTACCTAGTTAGGCGGCTTGGAATTAAGCGAATTAACTAGCTGATATAACTAGCTAGCCAGTTGGCTAGCAAGCTGACTTAACTGGCTTGCTACATAGCTAGCCAGCTTGCTAGCTAGCTGA
>NW_006989807.1:0-364 GCF_000164805.1 Carlito syrichta
AGGGTTTTCCAGAGTGGATGGCATTTAAAGAATATGTAGAAAGTTTCTGGCTGAACAAGAGGATGTGGGAACAGGGAAGGCACGTCAAGCCCTTCACAACACTGCCGATATTATTTTTTGTGTTCACAATCCTGTTGATTCTAGCAGCTATTTTAATTGCACTTACGAGAAAAAGAAAGAGGTAGAATTAATTCATAAAGGATACAGTCATGCCACATGAAAAACAGATAATTACAGGCGAGCTATATGAACTATAGTTCACAACAGTTCAACTAAAGAAAACTAGTAGGGGAATAAAGTTATCATACATCACATGGCAAAAATGGGTATTTAAATCTCAAAGCTGCACTAAAGTCAGAACCAC
>NW_006989808.1:0-748 GCF_000164805.1 Carlito syrichta
GCTGGCTAATCAGCTGGCTAGCTAGTTATGTCACCTCGTTAAGTCAGTTGACTGCCCAGCTCGCTAGCTAGATAAAAAGCTAGTGAAGACAGATGTCAAGACAGCTGGCTAGCTAATTATTTCAGCTAGCTAAGTCAGCTGGCTAGCTAGGTAGGTAGCTAGCTAGTTAAGTCAGCTAGTTATGCCAGCTAGATAGCTAGTAAAGTCAGTTAGTTAAGTCAGCTAGCTAGATAGCTGGTAATTTATTTCACCTAGTAAAGTCAGTTGGCTAGCTAGGTAGCTTCCTAGTTAAGTCAGCTAGTTAGCTTGTTAAGTCAGCTAGTTAAGTCAGCTGGCAAGTCAGGTGCCTAGTTTGATAGCTAGCTAGTTAAGTGAGCTGGTTAACCAGTTGGCTAGCTAGTTAAATCAGCTCATTAAGTCAGCTCGATAGCCAGCTTGTTAGCTAGGTAGCTAGGTATTTAAGTTAGCAGAAAGCCAGCGGGATACATAGGTAGCTAGCTAGTTAAATCAGTTGGCAAGCCACCTGGCTAGCTAGTGATTTTAGCCAGTTAAGTCAGCTGGTTAGCCAGCTGGCTAGCTGTTTAAGTCAGCAAGTTCGTTCAAGTGGCTAGCTACGTAGCTAGCTAGTTAACTCAGCTACCTAGTCACTTGGCTAGCTAGTGTTGTCAGCTCCTTAATTCAGCTGGCTAGAAAGCTGGCTAACTAGTTAATCAGTTAGATGAGCTTGCTGGCTAGCTAGCTGGCTAGC
>NW_006989809.1:0-646 GCF_000164805.1 Carlito syrichta
TTAAACCATTTAACCTCACCACAACCCTGGGAGGGTGATGCTAGAGTTAAATGAGAATCTTGGTATCTGCTTGTCCAAGGTCATACAGACAGTGGCAGACTCAGAAAGGAAACCAAACTAAGCACAATGAATCAGCATAAATCAAACCTAAAAGTTTGTGCTGCAATTAAATTAATTGTCATATCAATTCTTTAGGCTTTTCTTTTTAAATCCTCTTTATCTGGGGCCTCTTTATCATAAGTGAGTTTTACTTAGGTCAATTATTACTATTATCACTAGCTTGTTGAATTGCATACATAAAATATGGGAACCTTATAGATTACAATAAAACAAAAACAGTGACTGTTGCTGTTTTTCTAAGTATAAAGCATTTTCTTGCAAATTATGATCTACTCCAATTACACCTTAGTATGTTATATTATTTGCAAAGAAAAGCCTTAGACATATTGTGTTGATATGTGGAATGTGGCTGCAAATAACAATCCAGCCATATTTTTCTTAAAAGATTGATCTATTGGTATTGGCACCAACTTCAAACTGTTTTGAGCAACAGGCAATCAATAAGGTCTAAGAGTTAGACACAGCAAGTTAATAGTGAGGTCTGCAAAATATTGATTTAATTATACTAGGAGCTGTGAGAGAGAAA
>NW_006989810.1:0-361 GCF_000164805.1 Carlito syrichta
CAAAATCTCTCAAAAGAAGATATACAAATGGCCAAAAGCTGTAAGAAAAGACATCACTATCCATCAGGGAATGAAAATTAAAACCATGATGACATACCACCTTATACCAACAAGAGGGGTCATTATTTAACAATAAAAAAACCAACAGATGTTGGCATGGATGTGGTGAAAACAGAATGCTTATATACTGCTGGTGAGTGTGTAAAATGTTATGACCTCCATGGAAATAGATATGTAAATTACTCAATGGAATAAAAGTAGCTATTACCATTCAATCTACCAATCCCACTACTTCGTATCCACCCAAAAGAATAGAGGTCGTTATTAAAAAAAAAAAAAAAAAAAAAAAAAAAACCCCCCC
>NW_006989811.1:0-4640 GCF_000164805.1 Carlito syrichta
CAGCTGACTTAACTAGCTAGCTACCCAGCTAGGCAGCTGGCTATCCAATGACAACTCACCGTCTTAACAAGCTAGCAACTTGACTTGACTAGCTGATTTCACTTGCTAACAAGCTGACATGACTAGCTAACTTTTATAGCTAGCTTCCTAGCTAGCCAGCTGACATAACTAGTGAAATAACTAGCTAGCCTGATGACTAGCCATCTGACTTAACTTTTTACCTAGTTAACGAACTGGATAGCTAACTGACTTAATGAGCTGACTTAACTAGTTAGCCAGCTTGTTGCCAGGAGACTTAACTAGCTGACTTAACCAGCAAGTTAGCTGGCTAGACAGCTGCCTTAAATAGCTGTCTACCTATCTAGCCACCTGGTTAGCCAGCTGACTTACCTAGCTGATTTAAGCTAGCAAGCTGGATAGCCAGCTCACTTAACTAAACAACTACATACCTAGGCAGCAGGCAAGGTTGCTGACTTAACTACCTGAATTGAACAGTTAGCGTGCTGGCTTGCAGGCTGACTTATCTAGCTAGCTACCTACCTAGCCAACTGGCTAGACAGCTGACTTAACTAACTGACTTAACCAGCTACCCAGTTGGCAAACCAGGTAACTTAACTCACTGACATCACTAGCTAGCCAGGTAGCTATCTACCTGACTTAACTAGCTAGCTAGCTACATTGCCAGGTGGCTTGCCAGCTCTTTTAACTAGGTGAATTAACCAACTAGCCAGCTGGCTAGCCAACTGACTTAACTGGCCCACTACCTAGCTAGCCAGCTGGCTATCCAGTTGACTTAACTAGCTGATTTAACTAACAAATTACCTAGCTAGCCAGCTGACGTAAATAGTTAACTAACTAGCTAGCTACCTAGCTAGCCAGCTGACAAGTAGTTAGCTAACTACCTAGTTAACAAGCTAGCAAGCAGACTTAAACAGTTAGCTGCCTAGCTAGCTAGCTGACTTAACCAGATGGCTACATAGTCAGCTTACTCGTTATCTAACATGATAGCTAGTTGACTTAATCATCTGACTTAACTCGTTAGCTAATGAGCTAGCTAGCTGACTCAATCAGCTGACTTAACTCATTAGTTAGGAAGCTAGCTGGATGACTAATCCAGATGACATAACTGTTTAGCTAAATAGCTACCTAGCATTCTCAAACAGCTGACTCAATCCGTTTGCTAACTAGCTAGCCTGCTGACTCAACCTGCTGACTTAACCCGTTAGTTAATTACCCAGCTAGCTCTATTAAGCAGCTAACTAAACCAGCAGGCTGACTTAACTAGCTGACTTAGCTAACTGACTTAACTACTTAGCTAGCTTACTTATCTGGCTGACTTAACTAGTTAGCTAGCTTACATAACTACCTGAATTAAATAGTTAGCTAAATACTTATCTGGCTGAATAACTAGCTGAGTTAGCTCGTTAGCTAACTAGTTAGGTGAGGGGACCCAGCCCCGTGAGGGTCATGAGATTTCCTGGAGGAGAGACAGATAGGCGAAGGACAAAGATAATATGCTCAGACACCTGCTTGCTGAAACAGATGACAATTTAATGTTAGTTAACACAGAGCTTTTATACCATTTGTCAAGGGGCAAGACAAAGGAAATTCCTTCTCATACATATCTTCTAAAAGTTACCATCTAGTGGTCTTAGTAGCAAACAAACCAAGATTCCCATAAACATTCAGACAAGTCTTATTCATAAAGTCAACAATGATACTTTCAGTTCATTGTCTCGAATTACAGTCCTTGAAATGTCTCAAGAAAGTTTCTCAGTGTACGTTTCTTCATGTGTCAGGAATTTTTCCATCTTAGGCTTTTATGTCCTTTAGAGTCTTGTGATTGCCTCCCTTGTCCAGATGTCCTTGTTACTTTTCTCTTATCTTGCAGAACTTGTTTCTAAAGAGAACTCAAAAGAAGTCTTTAGTAATGTTTCCCAGGCCCCTCAAGGTTGCTGTCTGTTTTAGCTGATCTGTCATAAAAGTGTCTGATATTATATTATGAGTTCAGTGAAAACCCACTCTATAAATGTTAACTTAAAGTTTTAACTATTATATTAAGTAAAAACCTTAACATTAATCTTTATCCTAAGTCAGTGAAAACAGTGTTATAAATCACCTACATAACCCCTATACAAGTGTTAAAACTTAAATGAATTCATAATAAACTTACTATAAACTTGTGCTTCTAAAAAACCTTATGTCTAAACACTAAACTGCATAATCTTAAATCAAATAAGGAGTGAATATACTTATATCATTTATTACTTAAGCAATATCTAGTAACTTATAGCCAAGTGAAAGAAAGCATTCTTGATGTGCTTCAGAGTTTAACCCTTGCATATGTTAGAAAAGGCCAAATGGCATAGTGGCAAATGGAAAAATGAACCATGACATTTCCAGGTTAGCTGTGATTCTTCGCATAAACATGCCATCTTCTTCTTCCACGACTGCACAGAATTTCTTCAGCTGTACCAACAGCAAAAACGGAAGACAGAAGGGCCTCAGCTGCCCGGACTTGCTTTGCAGCCCAGTGTCCTCAGCGTACCTGGACCTTGTCAATCAGGCGGGCCTCCAAGGCTGGCTCCCAACAATTAGGTAGCAGACTTAAGTAGCTGACTTAAATAGTTAGATAACTTGTGAGCTAGCTGTCTTAGCTAGCTGACTTAGCTAGCTAGCTGGTTAGCTTGCTAGCTGGTTAGCTACCTCACTTAGCTAGCTGACTTAACTAGTTGACTAATGAGATATCTAGCTGACTTAATGAGTTGGGTAACGAGTTAGCTAACTGTTTTAAACATTTTGTAAATGAGTTAACAAGCTCTCTTAATTAGTTGGGTAACGAGTTAGCTAGGTGACAACTTGTTGACTGATGCTTCAGATGACTACTTAACTGGTTTAACATGTTTGCTGACTACTCGGCCGACTTGTTTGCTGGCATAACAAGTCAGTCAACTACTTGACTGACTAGTTAGCTGAGTTAGTTGACGGACGAGTTGGCCCATAAGTTATCTCAGTTAACTATTTGACTGGTTAGTGTTCTGACCTAACTAGTTGGCTGACTAGTTGGCTGATTGTTTAGTTGACTTAAATAATTGACTGGCTACTAATCTGACTGGTTAGTTTACTTAACTAGTAGGCCAGCAAGTGAGCCCACAGGTGAGCTGACTTAACTAGTCGGCCGGCGAGTGAGCCGACTGGCCAGTTGACTTAACTATTTGGCTGGTGAGTGAGCTGACTGGTCAGTTGATTTAACTAGTCAGCCGGCAAGTGAGCTGACTGGTTAGCTGACTTTAGTCGTCTAGTGAGTGAGCCGTATGGTCAGAAGAGTTCACTAGTCAGCTGGCAAATGAACCGACTGGTGAGCTGGCTTAAATAGTAGGCCAGTGAGTGACCTGACATGTGAGCAGCCTTAACTACTCGGCCAGCTTGTGATCCGACTAGTGAGCTGACTTAAGTAGTCAAATGGCGAGCAAGCCAACAAGTTAGCTGACCTGTTGGCATGCGAGCGAGCTGACAATTTATTTGACCTGTTGGCTGGCGAGCCAACCGACTAGTTTGCTGACCAGTTTGCAGGTGAGTGAGCCAATTAATTAGCTTACCTGATGGAAGCAAGTGAGCCCATTAGTTATGTGACTAGATAGCGGAGTTGCTAGCCGACTAGTTAACTAAGTAACTAGCTGATTAGCTAGCTGACTTGAATAGTTAGCTTATAAGAAAGCTATCAATCTAGCTGACATAACTAGCTAGCAAACAAGCTAATTAACTCTTTAGCTTGCTGACTTAACCAGCCAGCTATCTGGCTACTGGCTAATTGACTTAACTATCTAGTTGACTAGTTAACTGTCTAGCTAGCTGACTTAACTAGTTAGTTGACTAGCAACCTGACTAGTTAGCTGACTTAACAAGTTAGCTGGATAGATTCCTGAATTTATAGCAGACAACTAGCTATCTGGCTAGCTATCTGACTTATCTAGCTGACTAGTTTGTTGGCTGTCAAGCTGGCTAGTCAGCTGAAGTAACTAGCTAGCTACCAGGTTGGCTAGATGGCTAGCCAGCTGGCTTAACTACCTACTTACCTGACTGGCTAGCTGGCTAGGTAGATGGCTACCTAGCTAGAGGGCTGGCCACCTGGCTAGCATGCCAGGATAAAAAGCCAGTCGTCTGTATGGAGAATGGGACAGCCAGCCAACTTTACTAGCCAGCCAACCTGCTGTTAAGATGGCCAACCAGCCAGCTTAACTAGCTGGCCACATAATTGTCCAGTGTCCAGCCTACTAACAAGCCAGTTTAAATTGCTAGCCACCTATCTAGGCAGCTGGCTAACCAGCTGACTTAAGTAGCTGACTTAACTAGATAGACATCCTGCTAGCCAGCTCACTTAACTCCCTGACTTAACTAGCTAGTCATTCAGCTAACCAACTGACTTAATTAGCTGACTTAACCAGCTAGCCAGCTGGCTAGCCAGCTGACTTAATTAGCTTGCTACCTGGTGGGCTACAGAGCTAGCCAGCTCGCTTAACTAGCTAGTTACCTGGCTGGCTAACTGGCTAGACAGCCATCTTGCTGGTTAGCAGGCTGACCAGCTGGCTAGACAGCTGTCTTAAATAGCCAGCTGTCTGGCTGGACAATGGGATACAAAG
>NW_006989812.1:0-347 GCF_000164805.1 Carlito syrichta
TAGCTAACTAGTTAAGACAGCCAGTTAAGTCAGCAAGTTAAGTCAGTTTTCTAATTTCATCAGCTGGTTAAGAAAGCTAGTTGGCTAGTTAACTAGTGGGTTGAGTTAGCTGGGTGGCTCAGGTAGTTATCTAGTTAACTAATGTATTAACTCAGCTGGTTGAGTTGGCTGGCTAGCAAGTTAGGAAACGGGTTGAGTAAGCTGGTTGAGTAGGCTAGCTAGGTAATCAGCTAACACGTTAAGTCAGTTGGATGAGTCAGCTAGATAACTAGCTAGCTAATGATTTCAGTTAGCTGGTTGTGTCAGCTAGCTAGCTCATTAGCTAATGAGTTAAGTAAGATAATTAA
>NW_006989813.1:0-347 GCF_000164805.1 Carlito syrichta
GGCTAGCCAGCTGGTTATCTAGTTATGTCAGCTAGTTGAGTCAGCTGGCTAGCTGGTTAAATAATCTAGTTAATTCAAGTGGCTAGCCAACTGGCTAGCTAGGTAGCTTGCTAGTTACATCAGTTGGCTAGCCAGTTGGCTGGTTTAAATCAGGTAGTTAAGTCAGCTGGCTAGCCAATTGGCTAGGTAGGTAGCTAGGTTATTAAGTCGGCTGGCTAGCCATCTGGCTAGCTAGTTAATTCAGCAAGTTAAGTGAGCTGTCTAGCCGGCTGTCTAGCTAGGTGCCTAGCTATTTAAGCCAGCTGGCTTGCTGGATGGCTATCTAGTTAAGTAAGCTAGTTAAGCAA
>NW_006989814.1:0-771 GCF_000164805.1 Carlito syrichta
CCTTGCACTTTTTGAAATCTGAGTAAAGTGGGGGATGGGGTGCTAGGCGTCAGATGCTACTTGAAATTAAAAAGTTCACTTATTGTGGTATGTGTTCCCTGAGATCCACTCCCCACCAACATTCTATGTGATGATGCAAAGCAGAAATCATCCCACATTACAAAACAATCTGCAATAACAACAAAGTGAAAGAAAACAAACCACAACAACAACAACAACAACAAACCAAGAAAACTAAACACACACACACATGCCTAATACAAAGTGAATCGGGAAGAAAGACAAAAAGACAGAAGGGGGAAGAATAAGAAAAAAGGGAAAAAAAGGAAGAAATTCAGGTGGAATTCTCACACATATATTAACACTCCCCTTAAATTATAAAAAAAAGAATAAAAAAATCTCAGAAGAAAAAAGAGCAAAACAAACAACAAAATCACAAGATGAACACTCAGTCATTCACATACACACATAAACAAAGAATGACAAATAAAAGAAGAAAGAAACACAGAAAGAAAAGAAAACAAAAAAAATTGGGGGAAAGGATGCCAGTCAACGTCTCACATATACATTCATGCACAAAGGAAAAATATTTTAAAAATAGATGTATTAGCCAGGCTCACTGGCTCAGCCTATAATCCCATGGATTTGGGAGGCTGAGGTGAGTGGATTGCCTGAGCCTGCAGGTTCGAGACCCGCCTGGGCAACTTGGCGAGACCTCATCTCTACAATAAATCAAAAAATCAGCTGGGCATGGTAGTGCATGCCTGTAAG
>NW_006989815.1:0-469 GCF_000164805.1 Carlito syrichta
GTCAATGGGGCACCAATTATAGAGGAGGCTCAGTAATTGGCACACCCATCACAGAGGAGGTTTAGTCACTGGGATACCCATTTTGAAGGAGGGTTCATCAGTGTTGCACCAAAGAGGAAGTTCAACATATTGAACACATATTATGGAGGAGGCTCAGTCCCTAGACATGGATCAGAGAGGAGGGCTAGTCACTGGGACACCAATTATGGAGGAGGCCCAGAAACTGGGGCAGCCATAAGAGTGGAGAGCTATTAACAGGGACACCAATTTTCAAGGATGTTTTATGAAAGCAACCATCACAAAATCGATCTATTCACCATGACATGCATCACAGAAGATGACCTGCCAATGGGCCACCTATCACAGAGAAGACCTAGTACTGGAACACTCATTATAGAGGATGCCCGTGAACTGTGACATCTATCATAGAGGAATACTAGTCACTGTGGTACCCATCATATATGAAGGC
>NW_006989816.1:0-332 GCF_000164805.1 Carlito syrichta
AGTGAGACTCCAACTCAAAAAAAAAGAAAGAAAGAAAGAAGGAAGGAAGGAAGGAAGGAAGGAAAGAAAGAAAGAATGAATGAATGAAAGAAATAAAGAAGGAAATTCATTCTCCTGCAAACCTTCCCTCAGTCCTTTCTCCCTTGCCCCCCACACATGTGAGGGTTCCCAAAGCTCGGCACCTTTCAGTCCCTACCCACCCCAATGGCTGCTCCTGTTTGGTGTGAGATTTCCCAAGGCTCACTGGCAGGGGTCCTGCTGGCTCTTCTCTCTGAGGTGAGAAATGTGCCCAAGGCAGGCCAACCCTCCAACTTGGCAACAAGGACCTTCTG
>NW_006989817.1:0-332 GCF_000164805.1 Carlito syrichta
ACCGTGGCCAAGAACCACCCAGGCAACATGGGTGATGAGTTCTCACCATGTTGCCGAGAATTCATCTCTACCATCCATCCCAAATGAGCTGTGGGTGATGGCACAGACCTGTTGTTCCTGCTCCTCAGAAGGCCAGCGAAAGACTCACCAGAGCCTGGTGGGCCAAGGCTGCAGTGGCCTGGAGTGAGCTACCTCCATAAAGCCTGGGAAAAGGAGTGAGACTCTGACTCAAAGAAAAAAAAAAGGAAAAAGGAAAAAAAAAAAGCATCCATTTGTGTATGGAGTTGGGACCATTGTGAACAGACAGAGGCATTTGGGACGGAGGCCCCAGG
>NW_006989818.1:0-328 GCF_000164805.1 Carlito syrichta
ACTGATACATAATGAAAGGAATAGAGAAGACACACACACACACACACACACACACACACATACACACACACACACAGTGCATCTTAAGTGACTCTAATATCATTATATATGAATAATTTAATCTAATTCAAATATCAGCTTTGTGAATTCAATATTTTCTCAAGTTTATAAATGAGGAAGTTGAAACTTAGAGACTTAATAATTTTCTTAGTATCATCCAGCTGATTAAGTGATGGACCTAAGGGTGAAAGTAAATTATTCCCCTCTGCACTAGATTTTCTGATTTGTTATTACAACATTTTGCTGAAGTGGTTTGATTAAATGCTCG
>NW_006989819.1:0-326 GCF_000164805.1 Carlito syrichta
CAATAACGGGGGCAATATTAAGAGGAAGGCCAATCACTGGGGCACTGATCACAGTAGAGGACTAGCAACTGAGGCAACCAGCATAGAGGAGAGACAGAAAGTGAGACGCCCATCAAAGAGGAAGGTCAGTCATTGAGGAACCCATCTCAGAGGAGGACAAGCCCTGGGTAATCATCACAGATTCTGACCATTCTCTGGGCACCCATTTCAGTCGAAACCCAGTCACTAGGAAACTCAACAGCATGGAGCGCTAGTCACTCAGGTACCAAATAGGTTGAGGGCTGGTCACTGGTGTATCTATCATAGTGCAAAGTTAGTCACTAGGC
>NW_006989820.1:0-326 GCF_000164805.1 Carlito syrichta
GGTGAAGCCTTTGCTGACACACCTCTATCTTCCATCCCTCAAATAGAACTGCTTCCTTCTCTCCAATCCCTTGATGCTCTGGTCATGACTTCCACAGGGTCCTCATAACTTCTGAGATATCTCACATTTATGGGTCTTCCTTCCACACTAGGCAGGGAGCTCAAGGTCTTAGCAGCCCAAGTGCTTAATGCTAACATTCAATTTACATTTCTCGAATGAACTCCTATAATGACTGGCATTATGCTATCATGTTCCATGCTTCAGTATCAACATGGGAGCTTCACCATTAAACCCTACAGCTTACAGAAGAGCATTTGGTGGGTGAA
>NW_006989821.1:0-548 GCF_000164805.1 Carlito syrichta
CTCCAAAGGGCTAGGAGGCAAGGCTGAGCTCCTGAGACTGGCATATGGTTGTGATGGTGGTTGGTATTATTATTCTGAGTAGGAGTCCTGCTTTGTTGCCAAGGCCAGAGCCCAGGGGCCCCCTCTCGGCCACCACAGTCTCCACTGACTGGGATCCAGCAATTCACTGACCACAGCCTCCTGAGTGGCCAGAACGACAGGCATGCACCACCACACTCAGCTCATTTTTTTGGCTTTTTATAGAGATGAGGTCTTGCCAAGGCGCCCAGGCTGATCTCGAACCCGGAGGCTCAAGCCATCCTCTCTCCTCGGCCTCTCAGAAAGCTGGGATGACATGCATGAACCAACGCACCCAGCATCCACACCCCTCTTAGGGCCCCCCCACTAGCACTGCTACCTTGCAAGGTCCCGGGACCCTGGAGAGGGTGACCAAGATCACAGGCTGAGCCTTCCCTGGCATGTGTGCCTGATGCAGCCACTTGTCTCCGCTGGGGTGTCCACCCCTTCACTTGCCTTGTTCCCCAGGTTGGACCCACTCACTTCTCTCA
>NW_006989822.1:0-394 GCF_000164805.1 Carlito syrichta
TGCTACATCCTTAAGTCAGCTAGTTAAATCAGCTGGTTAGTCTGCTTGATAGCTAGGCAGCTAGGAAATTACTTCAGGTGGCTAGAGAGATGGCCAGCTATTTAATTCGGCTACTTTAGTCAGCTGGATATTCAGCTGCATAGCTAATTAAGTCAGCTCATTAATTCAGTTGTCTAGCCAGCTGGCTAGCTTGTTAAAAATGTGTTTAAGGCAGATGGGCAGCCAGATGGCTCGCTAGTTATTTCAGCTAGTTGTGACCTGGCAAACTAGGAAACTAGCTAATTAACTCAGCTAGATATGTCAGTTAGCTGGCTAGTTAAGTCAACTAGTTAAGTCAGCTAGCTAGCCAGCTTGCTAGCTAGGTAGCTAGCTAGTTATGTCAGCAGTCTAGCAA
>NW_006989823.1:0-694 GCF_000164805.1 Carlito syrichta
GAGGCTGAGGCGAGTGGATGGCCTGAGTCCCCAGGTTTGAGACCATCCCGGCACCTTGCCCAGACCACATCACTATAAGAAGTCAAAAAAATGAGCTGAGCTTGGTGCCACAGGTCTTCTGTTTTGGCCACTCAGGAGGCCTCTACAGGTGGATCGCTGGAGCCCAACTGGTGGATGCCCCAGTGACTGAGAGTGACTAGCTGTACTCAGGCCTGGGCAACACAGTGGGACTCCAACTCAGAATAATACCAACCATCACCACAACCACAGGCCGGTTTGAGGGGCTCAGCCTGGCATCCCGTACCTTCAGAGGCACAAGCCAGTGTATGGCCTGACCTCTGAGTTTGACACCAGCCTGGGACACAGGGTGAGACCTCCTCTTGGCCATCAAAACTAAGTCCAAAGATAAGCCAGGCATGGTGATGCAGGGCTGTGGTTCCAGGCACTCGGTGGTCCCAGACAGGAGGATCACCTGTGCAGGGCCAGTGGAGTCTGCAGTGTCCATGAGCATGCCCCTGCTCTAAGGCCTGGGCACCAGAGCGGGATTCTGACTCTAAATAATAATAATCACCAACATCGCCATGACCACCACCTCTGCCACCCAGGGCGAAGTGACACCCTCAGAATGGGAGCGGAAATGACACTTTCCCGCCAGTCTTCGAGGGTGGTTTCAAAGTTGGCCTCTGGGCATGGC
>NW_006989824.1:0-315 GCF_000164805.1 Carlito syrichta
CTAGCCAGCTGACTTAACTAGCTTGCTTCCTGGTTGGCTAAACAGCTAGCCAGCTGGCTTTACTAGCTAGCTACATGGCTGGCTAGCTGACTAGGCAGCCAGCTAGCTAGATTGTGGGCTGGCCAGCTGGCTAGCCAGCCAGCTTAAATAGTCACCCAGCTGGCTGGATAGTAGGTTAGCCAACCAGTTTACTATCCAGTCACCCTGCTGTTCAGCTGGCTAGCCAGCCGGCTTAACTAGCTGACATCAATAGATAGGTGGCTAGTCAGCTGACTTAACTAGCTAGATACCTCCATATCCCGCTGGATTGCCAGC
>NW_006989825.1:0-3590 GCF_000164805.1 Carlito syrichta
CCCCACAAAACCATAATAAAAAATACTGATTAATGAAAAAAAAATAAAAAAATAAAAAAATTTAAAAAAAGAATATTTTGGAAGACATTCTTTCTAAAAGCATTACTTTTGATTCATAATTGCATTTATTTCCATTTTGCGAAGGAAAGATTTGTATTGTTCTCTTCTCATGGGCAAAGTAAAAATGCTGTCATTCCTTACTTATAAATTAAATGAGTTTATTTTTACCCTGAAATTAGTATTTTGACAGCACACTTTATAAAATATTAGTTCAGGAAGATAATGTAATTAGAACTCAAGTGGCAGCAGGGACATCCTGACTAGAGGAACCTAGAACAAAATTCCAAACATATTTAATTGGTAAAGCAAAGCAATAGTGTGTTTATTTTAATAATCAAAGTTACAGAATAGGAAACTTAAGATGGGCTCAAAACTAGAAGATCAGTTCACAAGGACAAAATGATAGAATGGACACGAATCCATACTGAGACACTGAGCCCAGTACCCATGATATCCATCCAGAAGGGATAGGGTAATATACTACTGTTGGAGATAAAAAAGATAGAACAGCAGCCTCAGAGTGATAGCATGGTACCATCAAAGATCTGTGCATTAAAATTTGGGGCCCATAAGTAGAAACCCAATTAATAATGAAGTAGGAAAATTAAGAAAGTTGAGTATGTAGCATGTTATAAGAATTACTAAAAAAAGGAATAAAAAAGAAATTAATTAAAAGAAATATCAGATAAGAGAGTAATTAGATTTCTATCATGTTAAAGTCAAAGTGGAACCAGATGGAATTATTTCAATACAAATATTATGTAAAGCTTCAATCAAGTAAACATTTGCCACATCTCCCCAATTCTTCCCTGCTAAAATACATGATAAATCTAAAATTCAGATATCCCCACTGTCTGAAGATGTAATGTTGATTGCCTAGAAAAACATAGATGTAAGAAGCCTGGTTAGGATGTTATACATGTGTTGTACCTCCAAAATCAATCCTTTTCCTTGTCTTGTATACATGTCTGCAGAGATTCAAGCTACATTTGCCAGTTGCTTAGAACAAGTATGCTAGTATGACTAGACTCAGGTTAATTTGATGTGGTTTGTGAAATATCTTATCTAGTTCCAAAATAAATTGCTATTCTTACTGATGTATTATAAGAAGATTATTTCAATAAGGAATCTATAAAATGATGACCTTCGCTGATTATATACATGTTTGTTTCCAAAATATTTCATTATTTTACACCAATAACAAAATAATAATAATAATAATAAAGACAGTAAATAATGACTGAACATCAAGCATTATTCTATTCTGCTTTTTTCTAAGCAGTTTAATATTAAAATATAGGGTGAAATTATGTTTTTGGATTACATAGCTTAATTTTCTATTAACAATAATATATTTTCTATCCAAAGAGCAGCTATATGCAAATATCACTTATTTAAATGAAATAATATTAAATAATCTCACTATTCAAACTTAGCACAGTAGAAATCAGAGTAGTCACAATAAATAACAAAATAATTTTGACAAAATGAGCAGCCTTCTAGATATTATTAACTTTTGAAACAAACTTGGGAGGGCAGAGAAGATGGCTGCTGAGCCAGTTGGACTATGTGAGTACCAATGTGAGAGAGTAAATGTAAAATTTTGTGTATAGGCTGGTGAGTGAGTGGGCGTGTGAGTAACTGACTGAGTGAGGGATAGAAAACTAGTGGCCAGGGCTCTCCAAAAGCAGCAGCTGGTCCCACAGCTGCTCGGCTTGGACACTAGCAATTGCCAGGACACAGAAGCCAAGTGCCATTTTTTTTAAAAGCAACAAAACCCTTTCTGGGAAGAAAATGCTGGGAAAGACAGACTAATTGGGGGCTTGTGAGCAAGTGGCCAGGGTCTTGGTGCAATAGCTGGTGCTGCAGTTTCTCTACTTGGTCCCCGGCTTTTCCCAGGTTGCAGAAAACAAACACCATTTTTTTTAAATGGACAAAAATTTTCCTGTGAAGAAGTGGCAGGGAGAGACTATTGCCCCAGGCTCTGCCTCACCACTACAGCAGGAGAGACTGCCAGCTCCAGGCTTTTCCTCACTACTTCAGCACCTGGCCAGGCACTGTTAGCAGGGGCTGTGGAGGGAGTCCAGAGGGCAGAGTCCCATGGAAGAGGACAAGAGAGGCACCCCACCACCGTCTTGAAGGTGGGGCAAGAAATTGATCTGACTTGCTCATGACATAACAATGCACTCGATCTCTGTGACTGATGGATTAACTACTCAGGGATTTGTCATCACCCAGAGGGAATATTCTGAAAGCACAAACTTTGGAGGAAGGTGATGAGTCCTGAGTCCCAGGGGTCCACCCCTACCCAGATCCAGCCAAAGGAAAAGTGTGTGGCCAGAAAAGGACGAGTAAGGACTCCAGAGAGATCAGTGGTGAGTCCAGGGCAGACTCAAACCCACTCCTCCCCAGCAATCCTCTGAATGTCAGACCAACATTGCTGGGCCACGACTGAGAAGGACAAACCCATGAAGAGCCTGGATGTGAGTCAAAATAGGAGAACTCCATTTCAGGATAAGTGTTCCCCATGAGTATACACCTGGGAAAGAGACAATCCCACAACTTCCCACTGGAGGAGATCTTCCAGACCATACAAGAGTGAGGGGATAGGACTGCAGCCCCACCCACCTCCGCTGCCCCTTCTTCATCCCAGCTCCAGACACTGGGGAAAGATTGAAAGAGAGGGAAGCTCTGCAGGAAAGACCAGCTTAGAGGAACAATTACAGAGTCTGCCACAAGAGGGCACATTTTATATTTAGTTTAATTTTTATTTAATTTTTTTAATTTTTAAAGATTGTTTGCCTGTTTGTTAGGTTGTCCATTTTAAAAATAATTTTCTTTTGTGTATGATGTGTATGTGAGGGTTTGATCTGCCTCCCCCCTTTTTTTTCTTTATTTCTTTTATTTTCCTCTTCTTCTTTTATTTGCTGTTTTCTATTTATTTGTGTATGTGTATGATTGAGTGTTCATCTTTCATTTTTGTTGTTGGTTCATTTTTGTTCTTCTTTTTTTATAGCTTAAGGTGTGTGTTAATATATGTGTGAGGGTTCAATCTGAATTCCTTTTTTTTCCTTCAGTCTTTCTGTTTTTCTTCTCCATTCACTTTGTGCTAGGTATGTGTGTGTGTGTTCAATGTTCTTGGTTTTCTATTGTTGTTATTTGTTTTGTTTCATTTTGTTGTTATTCCAGTTTGTTTTAGGGAGTGTATGAATGTCTTTGTGTGTGTATGTTCAGTTGTCTTTTACATTGGTTTCTGCTTTGCATGATCATATAGAGTGGTGGTGGGAAGTGGGTCTCAGGAACACATACAACTATCAGTGAACTTTGTAATTTGCAAGTACGTTCTGAATTCTAGCACCCCATCCCTACTTTATGCAACTTTCAAACATAGCAAGAGACAGCAAAGCTTCCCACCCACCATCTTATTTCAAGATAGAACAAACCTAGAGCATGGTTCAGGGAAGAATAGAGGTCTGAGCAAGCATCAGATGAGAAAGCCTCTTCCCCTGACACTCAATAAAAGAACTGAA
>NW_006989827.1:0-373 GCF_000164805.1 Carlito syrichta
ATTCTGAGGGTAGTAGGGTAGAAGCAGGAGAAGGGGGATGAACGTGTCAAAGCCCAGGGTGTGGTGGAGAACAGTGCTGTGGGGTATCATGCTGGCAGAGTTTGCAGGGTGTGACCTCTGCAGAATGAACTGGAAAACAGATGATCAGAGTTACTTGGGACATATTGTGGGGCTTCTGTTTAATTAAGCTAATTATGCATAAGCATTAATGACCAGTGTGGAGTGTCTGTAATTCAAACTGTCAAGTCATAGTCGCCAAACACATGCTTGAAATGAAGGGTCCAGGAGGAATAGGCACCACGAGGCTCCTCGTGTGTTGCTGCCCACACTGTTATACAGAAGACCAAAGAAAAAAAATGCAGCCTAGGAAATC
>NW_006989828.1:0-890 GCF_000164805.1 Carlito syrichta
TGAAGACATCTGGACAAGATAGGCGATTACAAAGCTCTGAAGGTCATAGAAGCCCCAGAAGGAAAACTACTGCTACATGAAAAACTTTGCTCTTCAAAACTTTCTGGAGACAGTTCAAGGACTGTAATTCAAGACTTTGGACTAAAACTATCATCTTTGGCTTTATGAATAAGACTCATTGTCTGTTTATGGGGATCTTCCAGTGATCCTTCTACCCCTGCCTTCAGGTAGCTGGAACTAGAGGTGGGCGCCACCACGCCTGACTAATTTTTTATTTATTGTAGAGATGAGATCTCACCAAATTGCCCAGGCGGGTCTCAAACCCGTGGGCTCAGGTAATGCACTCACCTCAGCCTCCCAAAGCACTGGGATTACAGGCTTAGCCACCGAGCCTGACTAACTATGATTCTTAATACTTTCCTTTGATTACCCCAAGCCTTTATGATTCCTAGTAGAAATTTACCCGTGAATGAAGATGAGGTTCCATTTAATATTTTTAATAGTGTTGTCTTAGTGATTTCCAAATTAACATGAAAGAGAAACAGTTTTTGCAGTTTTCTTATGTTGTACTGCCTTTCTTTGATTGTGTTTGAAGAGAATACCAGGTTCCAAAAACCATTGAAAGTGTCTTCCCCTCTTCTACCTTCAAAGAATCAAGAGAAAATGTTAATTCTTTTGAAAACACTGTATAGAAAACTTAGTAAAAGTATTTAGGCCTAGATTTTTATTATTCAGTTTGTTAAATTACAATTTCTGCTGTAGTCCTAGCACTTTTGGAGGCTGAGGTTAGAGGATTGTCTGAGTCTGGGGGTTCAAGACCAATTTAGGGAACTTGGTGAAACCTTGTCCCTACAATAAATAAAAAAATAAGCCAGACATGGTGGCCTGCA
>NW_006989829.1:0-546 GCF_000164805.1 Carlito syrichta
AGCCTCGTAATAGCAGGCTCTGACAGTCCTCCCTCTCCAGTCTCTGGAGTGGCCAGGACAGTGGGCACCTCAACCCCAGATCCCCTGTTTGGATGGGTGCGGATATGGGGTCTCCCTGCCTGGCCCAGGCTGGCCTTGGGATTGTGGGCTCAAGCAATCTTCCCACCTTGGCCTCTGAGAGCGCTGAGATTCAAGTCATTGGTCGCCTGGACAGGCTTTCTAGTTTGTTTTTGAACTCAGACTCATCATCCCAGCACTTTGGGACAAAGGCCAGAGACTGGCCCGAGCTGGCAGGTGAAGAGCTGCCCAGGCACCTCAGCAAGACCCCATCTCTACCTTCCATCCCAAATGAGCTGAGCATGGTGGCTCATGCTTGTCATTCCAGTTCCTGGGAAGGCCAGGAAAAGGTACTCCACAGCCTGGTACGTCGAGGCTGCAGTGGCCGAGAGCGAGCCTCCACTCTCCATCCTGGGCTACAGAGTAAGACTCTGACTCAAAAAAAAAGGAAAAAAGGAAAAAAAAGAACAACATCCATTTGTGTATGGA
>NW_006989830.1:0-398 GCF_000164805.1 Carlito syrichta
AGAAGGCATGCTGCATGGAGGCTGAGGAAGTGTGCCACAGGGATGCCAAGGAAACATGCCACCAGGATGACAAGGAGTCGCAAAGGAGGCACACTGGGGGTATATCAAGAAGGAATGCCATAGTGACACTAAGGAGGTACACCCCAGAGTCACTAAAGAGGCTCACTGCAGGGATGTTGAGGAGGTGTGTTGCATGTATGACAAAGAGGTGTTAAGTGGTGATGCTGAGGAGGCACAAAATAATGATGCTAAATGAGTTTGCCTTAGGGACACCAAAAAGGTCACCATGGAAAAGCCAAGTAGGAATTGTGCAGTGATGCTGAGTAGGCACACTGCAGGGAAGACAAGGTATGCCATAGGAATGCCAAGGAGGCAAGGTGCAGCTATTCTAGGGAGGC
>NW_006989831.1:0-302 GCF_000164805.1 Carlito syrichta
CTGACTTAACTAGATGACTTAACTAATTAGCTAACTAGTTATCTAACTGACTTAGCTAGCTGAATTAACTCATCAGCTATCTTGCTGGTTAACTGACTTAACCAGCTGACATAACTCATTAGCTAACTAGCTAGCTGACTTAAATAGCTGGTTTAACTCATTAGCTTACTAGCTAGCTAGCTGACTTCACCAGCTGACTTAACTCTTTAGCTAACGAGCTAGCTAGCTGACTTCACCAGAGTAAAATTCTAAAAAATTCTAAAATTCTAGAAACAGTGGCATTCTGGGAACAAACCAGGCAG
>NW_006989832.1:0-3494 GCF_000164805.1 Carlito syrichta
AGACTTCAAGAACAGATGGTCTGGAGGATAAACTGGGGACTGGACTTGGAGCTGGAGCCTGGGGTGAGAGAAAGACGGTCAGTGCTGGCGGGGACTGAGACTTCCAAGAAGCTAGCCAAAATCATTGGCTTTGGAGAACTCTGGAGCTTGCATGCTGCAGTGCTCCAGAGCTGGCCCTGTGTCCCTGCCCTGTCCCCCAGGGCCATGTTGCCTGGAGAACACTTGAGAATTCAGAAGAGATGGGATCTCAGTAGTGTCACTGAGGACTTTAACATCAATGACACTTTTGTTGTTTATGCAGCCTTGTGTAAATATGACCTAGTTGACTTCACAAGTCTGATTCCTAGATTGCAGTTGCTTTGATTAGTAAAGAGGTCAAATCAAATATGAGTGATGGAATTATTTTTTTATTTGGAGTCAATCAGGTCTCCTTGGGCACAAAGTCAGAAGTCATTCATTACGACTGATCAATCAGACCACATAGAAATAAGAGACATACTTTGGGAGGTTGAGGCAAGAGGATCTCTTGAGTCCAGGAGTTCGAGATCTGCCTGGCAGCATAGTGAGATCTCATCTCCATAAAATAAAAATAATAATTAATAAATAAAATTTTAAAAACAATCAATACTGGATACAATATAGGAAAAGATGGTTCATGGAAAAGTAAACACAAATGACTCAAGGAAATGAAAAGATACTCAGTGTTTCCAAAGTGCAAATGAAAGCCATAATGCAATACGATGTTGCTCCTACCAGATGAGTCAAGTTCAAAGACGACTACAATTATCTGCTGTGTTGGAGCCGAACAGCACATGAGATGTATGAACTGATGCAACATCCCTGGGAAGAAAGACTGAAGAGCTAAATGGGTAATGGCCCACAGAAGCAGCTCAGATCAGACCACAGCCTCGGTGTCAACGAGCCCAGAATGTCAGGATTTGTCATCAATGCCAGTTTCCCTGATTCTGCCCCACCTTCCCCACCAAGTCAGGATTAAGCAGAGAATTCCAAACACCCCAACTCTAAAGCAAGGCAATGTCTCTCAGATATGGAAAGATAATTAGATATATTAATATAATGTGTCTAGGTTTTTCTGAACTAGAGAGACTTTATATTGTGAATGGATACTGTCAATAATTGGGCCTTTCCTCTCACTCCACCCTTCTAATGCCTGAGTCAACCAAAATCTAAGGATACCTTCCGAAATGATACCATCTCTACCATAATCCTATCAGTGTCTGAAGCAATTTGCAAAGAAAAGGAGTGCTAATCCCCACATAAATAGGTTTTGTATCTCACTTCCTATACAAGACAGAATGGCATAAAAACTGCAGTCAGCAATGGACTGAGTTATCTGTCCTTTTCCTAGATAACCTCTTGGCTTGTCCTGGTCAAGCCCCAGAGGCTGAAGCTATGGAATTCTGTCTGTGAACGTTGGAAGAGTGGTCTTGGAGGCAACCATGTCCAGAGCCATACATGCCACCATGCCTGAACCAAGAGCAGGTCTGGGCCTGGGCACTCCAGAACTTTGCTAGGCTGAGCCAGCAAACTGACCAATGCCCTCAGCTCTTCAGGAATGTTGATTGGTGCTTTCAGGATGCTGAGCTGGGAGTCCATCAGGCTTGGAGATGTTCCCGGAGTTGAGAGGGGCCAAAAACACTGTCGAGAGTCACATGTCCAGGATACAATGGCTGAAACCACAAAGGAGCTCCAGTCACCTCTGCATGAGGCATATGGTACTACAGGAGAGGTTGTATAGGTTTGGAACCAGCCAGGAGATGCCACCACTTGGGCAGGTGGACAGTCAGATGCGCAGAGCTCCTCCCTGACCCCAGCTGCCACCCCGAAATGGCTAAAAGCCAAAGTTTTCAATGTGAAGGAACCCACAAAGGAAGGGAATCCCAGCCTTGCTCATGGCCCACAGCACCACTATCTTCAGTCAATGTCTTGGAAGGAGCCTGAGACAGCCTACTGGGGTCTTTCAAATTGTCCCTATGGTCTTTTGTACTGGAACTGTGATCTGCATACATTAGGCCCTCCCTGCTGTGAAGATCATCTGTTGTTTTTATTTTATTGAGTTACCAGAAATGTTTTTCAATTAGAAAGACTCCATGTACTGAATAATATCCTAAGGAACTCTTCTTTGAGATAACTCAAAAGTATTATGGTTCTTCTGTTGAAATTATATACAAGAATTAAAATGTTTTCCTTATTCTACACTTTATGGAATTGATTAATTGTTGTTGGGTAAATCAAGATTAGAAGTTTTGTGGTTCAGTCTGAAGCAGAAAAGGGTTGGGACTCAGCTCAGTTTTTTGTTGTTGTTGGTTTTGGTTTTGACTCTGATGTCCAGTCCAGGCTGTGTGCAGTGGTATGATAATAGTTCACTACTGCTTCAATTCCTGGGCACAAGTGATCCTCCTACCTCTGCCTTCCAAAATGCTGATAAGTCACCATGCCTAACCTCAAGTTCTTATTAACAGCTACGTCTGGCTGGGCACCATGGCACACTCTTGTACTCTCAGGACTTGGGAAGGCTGAGATGAGAGGATCATTTGTTAATTGGAGTTCAAGACTAGCCTGGGCAACATAGCAAGACACAGTTTTTATAAATAAAAAAATCAGTCAAGGTATGTTGGCTCATGCTTATAATTCCAGTTCTTTGGAAGGTCAAGGCAGGAAGCAGATTACCTGAACCCAGGAGTTTGAGAGTAGTTTGAATGTAGGTAATTACTTGAGCTCAATTTTCCCCCATAGAAGGAAACAGTATATTGATTGCTGTTTCGATCCATACCAAGAATGTGAAGTTAACCTTATCTTGTGAAGGATTGAGCCATTTTCCCTGCCAGCCTCAGGCCTCCTCCCAAATCTCCTTTCAGCTTTCCTCCCCTTCTTCATCCCAAACATCACCTCATAACTGCCAAGTCCTCTTTACATACACACAAGTCCTCTTTACATACACACATACCCCTTTCTTCAAACCTGAGTTTCATTCACTGCTGCAGTGCTATCATTTGGGGCACTTGGGGCTGTAAAATCAAGTATTTAGAGTTGGCTGTCTTGCACAGGAGCTTCTCGATTTCTTGTCAGGAGGTCTTTGGGATCTTCGATCCCTAATCCAATCTCTTCACAAGGGTGTGCCTTTGGTCAACTTCTTGCAGGATGGGCCAAGGTGGATATTGACAAATGGAGTCCTCCTATGATATAATTATCTTCCAGTCTTCAGGTCACTTCCGAAATCTCCCTCAGTATAGGACCACCTACTCAAGCAAATGATTACAGATACCAATGACTCTGAGCTTGTGGATCCCATTCTCTTTACCACTTGAAGCTGGAGATAAAACTCTTGATGTACTTTCAAGACCACTCACAGTAGTCCCGAGACCACCAGCCTAGAGACCAGGGGGTTTCAATACCTGTCATACCATTCCATTTCAGCACAGAGCCTTCTCTCTCTGAACCCCAGTACCTGAGAGCAACGTTCCTGACCCTGC
>NW_006989833.1:0-1303 GCF_000164805.1 Carlito syrichta
ATTCTATACCAAATAAAGTTAGTTCTACAGCAATTAAAATGACAAACACTTTGGCAAATATAAAGGTTGGGAAAGCAAAAAAATGGCTTATCAGTAATGTCCACTGAGTTCTTCAGGTGAATCCTCAATCTTCTGCTGTGTGTCAGCCAACCTCCAGTGTGTGACTGAAACAGGCCTGAAGTATTCTCAGACTTCTAGAGCAGGACTTGAGAAATTTGTTTTGTGTCTTCTGTTGGGCTCAGTGACGTTCTGGAGGGTCAGCTTAAAGGGTGTTGCCGAATCTGCAGTGCACTCCCAGTCCTGGAAGGCCAGCTTAATTCTGCTCAAAATCCAACTCCACAATTAAGGCGTCAATGATGTTGATATTTTCAGGAAGCCACATTCCGCAACCCTCTCCGTGGTGACCTGGTGGCAGGAACTCAACAGCCAGCAGGACTTTGATGGGACGAGACGCAGCACCCTTTCTCGCCCTCGTTGACTGTTCACCACCTGCAACCAGCACAGACCGAGATGGAGTCCTGCAGGCCGCCGACCCATCCACCAAACGCCTCTCCTATGCCAGAGTTCCAAGAATGCCCTGCGAGGGGCACTCCACCCCAGGCCCGGGACATGCTGGGATAGCCTGGCAGCACAGAGACCAGCCAACCAGCAGTCATTCAGACACCAGAGTTCCCAGCGTGTGCCGCGAGGCACTGCACATTCCGCTCCTCACCCCAACTACACACATTTTTAATTTTAAAAATGCATATAAATACTGTCGAAACTAAGAAAACAATCATCATTCATTGGAATTTCCTTGCCTATTAAAGTCAACAATTTGAATCTGAAAACTAGTTTGCATTTTATAAAATAGTTTTTAGTTAATTGAGAATTTCTGACACAACAAGTAAATTACAAGATAAAGGAAATGTCTCTGGAGGACAAACTTGGCATGCTTGATGGACTAAGAAAATGAAAGAAGAAATTTGAGTAAACAAACAGAGCATGCAAAACGACAATAAAAGATATAAGGAGAAAATGATATTAAGTAGGTCCTGATGGATTCAATATGGCTTTGTAGACCACATCCAAACTGAAAAATACCCTCTTGAATCTGGACCAACTTTGATGACATGCACTGAGAAGACTGATACTCTCATTGTTTCAACCTTCCAAATAAATATTCTTTAAGACTCTATTACTGAAAATATGTGTGAACACACAGATAACCAAGAAGGATTGTATAGCTGGATTTTAAATTGGAAACACTTTGCTTAGCGTCTCATTTGAGGAAATAAATGTTGAGATGCTGCAGTTCCCTTGT
>NW_006989834.1:0-500 GCF_000164805.1 Carlito syrichta
AGCCTGTAATCCCCGCGCCTTGGGGAGGCTGAGGTGAGTGGAATGCCTGAGCCCACGGGTTCGAGACCCACCTGGGCAGCGAGACCTCATCTCTACAATAAATCAAAAAATCAGCCTGGTGTGGTAGCGCACGCCTGTAGTTCTGGCTACTCGGAAGGCTGAGGCGGAAGGATCACCTGAGCCCAGCAGGTTGAGGTTGCGGTGGCCGGAAGCGGCCACTGCACTCCAGTCTGGGCGACAGAGTGAGACTCCAACTCAAAAAAAAAAAAAAGAAATATTTAACAAAGGATAGGAAACAAAAACAAGAATGGAACAAAATAATCTCCACACCCAGATATTCTAGAGTGGAAAAAACATAGAAACTTAAATAAAGAACTAAGTGGACGAGTTTGAAGGAAGATAAGACACTGTTGAACAGAGAATTGGTGAAACAGAAGGTAGATTAAAATAAATCATCCTGACCTTGACCCAGAAAGAAAGTGATGCAAAACAGAGAAAAA
>NW_006989835.1:0-883 GCF_000164805.1 Carlito syrichta
CAGGTGGCTAGCTAGCTGGCTAGCTATACAACAAGCAAGTTAATTCAGCTGATTAGCAAGAAGGACAGCTATTTAAGTAACCTAATTAAGTAAACTGTCTAGCCAGCTGGCTAGCTAGTTAGTGAGCTACTTAAGTCAGTTGGATCACCAGCTGGGAAGCTAATTAAGTCAGCTAGGTAAGTCAACTGGCTAGCCAGCTAGCTAGCTATGTAGAGAGCTAGTGAATTCAGCTAGTTGAGTAAGCTGGCTAGCCAGCTGGCTAGCAGGTCAAGTCAACTAGTTATGCCAACTGGTTAGCCATCAGGCTAGCTACGGAGCAAGCTAGTTAAGTCAGCTGGCTAGCCAGCTGCCTTGCCTGGTAGCTAGCTTGTTAATTCAGCTGGCTAGCCAGCTTGGTTAGCTAGTTAAGTCACCTAATTAAGTCAGCTAGCTAGTCAGCTGGTTAGTCAGTTACCTAGGTAGTTAAACCAGCTGGTAAGCATGAGGTATATGCAGGTAGCTAGCTGTTTAAGTCAGGTGACCAGCCACCTTACTAGCTAGTGATGTCAGCTAGTTAAATCAGCTGGTTAGCCAGCAGGCTATATAGTTATATCAGCTAGCTGTCAGCAGGCTAGTCAGTCCGCTAGCTTGTTAAGTCAGCTAGTTATTTGAAGTGGCCAGCCATCTGGCTAGCTGGGGAGCTTGCTAGTTACATCAGCTGGACAGCCAGCTTGCTTGATTGTAAATTCAAGTAGTTAAGTCAGCTGGCTAGCCACCAGGCTAGCTAGGTAGCTGTGTGAATTAGTCAGTTGGATAGCTGACTGGTTAGCTATTTAATTCAGCGAGTTAAGTCAACTGACTAGCTGGTTGGCTAGCTAGGTGGCTAGCTAGTAAGCCAGCTGGC
>NW_006989836.1:0-625 GCF_000164805.1 Carlito syrichta
ATAAACAAACAAATAAGCCAATCAGTCTACAGACTTGTCCTTGAGTGTATCAGGAATACAATGGATTGCATTTTTTATAAGGCACACAATAGCTACATTTGATTCTTGAAGAGTAAGTCTGGTTTATTCAAGACTTTCTTATATGCCCTTATAACCAATTAGGCAGAAAATCATAGTGCATGTATCTCTTTAAAAACTTTTCTGTGAGGCGGAAGGATCGCCGGAGCCCAGCAGGTTGAGGCTGCGGTGGCCGGGAGCGGCCACTGCACTCCAGTCTGGGCGACAGAGTGAGACTCCAACTCAAAAAAAAAAAACAAACAAACTTTTCTGTTAGACTGTTCATGATTATATCTTTCAACATCATTACAGTTAATGCTGAATGTAAATCTGTGACTAGTCACAGGAGGAAAATGCATATAATTATATGATGAAAAATACATCAGAAGTCCTTAATTTAAATCATGTGGTTAGGCACAGTGGCTCATGCCTATAATCCTTGCACTTTAGGAGGTCAAGGGGAGAGTATTGCCTGAGTCCATGGGTTGGATACCAGCTTGACCAACTTGGTGAGATCTCATCTCTACAATAAATAAAAAAGTTAGCCAGGCATGGTAGAGCATGCCTG
>NW_006989837.1:0-301 GCF_000164805.1 Carlito syrichta
AATAGTAACAAATTATGCCAACTTTTCCCTCTACAATGCCACCAAATATTTTCTTGGGGGATATGCAACTTAAAAAAGTGCCAGTAAGCTCACCAGAGACATTTTAAACATAGGCATGGGTTACAAGGTCACCCATACATTCCCTGAACTCTTCTCCTTCCCTAGAAAAGCAAGAGGAGTGTTTCTCCAACCCTCTTCTTTCATCTGAGCTCCATAAGTCAGGGAAAACAGGGACAGCTTTTACAAACCTCATTTCCCCAGGCATGTTTGTCTTGGTATAGAGCCATGATGCAATTCATCT
>NW_006989838.1:0-325 GCF_000164805.1 Carlito syrichta
GTCTATCTATCTATCTATCTATCTATCTATCTATCTATCTATCTATCTATCTATCATCTATCTGTCTGTCTATCTATCCCTCTATCTACCTATTTACCTATCTAATCTATCTATCATCTATCTAATCTATCTATCTACCTGCCTGCCTACCTACCTATCTATCTAATCTATAGATTTATGTTAAGGAGTTGGCTCATGCAGGCCTGCAGGTTGGAAGCTCAGGAAAGAGTTGATATTGCAGTCTTCACTCCAAAATCTGCAGGCTGGAAACTAAGGTTGGGGTTTCATGTTGTGTGTTGAGGCAGAATTGCTTCTTTCTCAGGGA
>NW_006989839.1:0-819 GCF_000164805.1 Carlito syrichta
CTCTTTGATGGGTGACACAATGACTGGTCCAAATTTGTAATGACTCACACTGTGATTGCCTTTCTTCTGTTACAGGTGACCCAGTAACTGAGCCTTCCCTGGGATTGGTGCCTCAGTGACTAGGTCTCCAGTGTGATGGGTAACCCAGAGACTAGGCCTACTCAGTGATGACTGACCATTGACTGGGTTCTATCTTGTTGAGTATCCAAGTTACTGTCCCTCCTCCTATTGGGCTCCCCACTGACTGACCTACCACTGTAATGCATGCCCTCAGAGCGCATCCTTCTTCTGTGACATGTTCCCTAGTGACTGGGCTCACACTGCAATGCCTTCTCCAGTGAGTGGCCCTCCTCAGTGATGGGTACATAGGCGAATGGCTCTCCACCTTATTGGAAGTTCCAGAGGTTAGACCTCCTCGTAATATGTGCCTCAGTGACAAAACTATCACTGTGTTATGTGGTCCAGTGACTTACTCTCCTCTGTGACTAGTTCCCCAGAACTGATCACCCTGGTGTTGGTTGCCCCAGTGACTGGCCTTTGACTGTGGTGGTTACATGAGGGAGTGGACTTCCTATGTGATGGGAACCCAGAGACAGAGCCTCATCTGAGATGGGTGCCTTAGTGATTGGCAGTCCTCTGTGATCATTGCCCAAGTGACACTTCCTCTTCACAATTGGTTATCCAATATCTATTCCTCCTTTGCGCTTGGAAACTTGATGACCCTGCTTTGGTGACTGACCCTCCTCTGTGAGGGGGCCCAAGTTACTGGCCATCTTCTGTGATAGGTGCTTCAGTGACTGGCACTTCTCTGGGATAATT
>NW_006989841.1:0-684 GCF_000164805.1 Carlito syrichta
TCTTGCCTCGGCCTCTTAAAGTGCTGGGATTACGGGTATGTGCCATCACTCCTGGCCAGGATTTTTTTTTTTTTTTATTCAAGCAATCCCAGTCTTTCTGCATTAAGAGGGAAACAAAGTCAATTAACAAATGTCTTGGCAGAATTAGCCATGTGCCTCTCCCTTGAAGATTCTTTAGTCAATTAAGCTCAGCAATACCATAAAATTCACCACCAAAATGCTGCAGCTTTAAGATACCAGTTTCACATTCCAAGGGAGACAGCCTATGAACCCTCTCCCCTCTGAGATTTTGCTTTTCACAATTGGGTATTCCAAAACAAGTAATAACTGACAATACTCCTGCTTATACATACAAGGCTTTTCAATGTTTTTGTGTCCAATTTGGCGTTTCTCATTCCACAGGAACTCCCTATAACTCTCAGGATCAAGCTATAGTTGAAAGAGCCCATCAAACGCTAAAGAATCAAATAGTTAAATTGCAGGAAGGGGAGTTTAAGTATAGCTCTCCCCATCATATTGTAAATCATGCCATCAGAAAAACTTAAGGCAGCAAAAGATTTGGTGCAACAGCAACAACTAGAAGCTGGTCACATTAAGCCTTCCACTAGTCCGTGGAAAACCCTATATTTTGTTATTAAGAAGAAATCAGAGAAATGAAACTTTTACAAAATTGAAGGGCTGCTA
>NW_006989842.1:0-389 GCF_000164805.1 Carlito syrichta
TATTTGGCCTCCTCTAAATGGGTGCCCCAGTAGCTAGTCCATCTCTCTAATGGGAGTCCTATTTTCTTTCTTTATTTTTTTGAGTTGGAATCTCACTCTGTCGCCCAGACTGGAGTGCAGTAGCCACTCCCAGCCACCGCAGCCTCAACCCGCCGGGTTCTGGTGATCCATCCGCCTCAGCCTTCCAAGTAGCTGGAACTACAGGCATGCACTCCCACGCCCGGCAGATTTTTGATTTATTGTAGAGATGAGGTCTAGCCAAGTTGTCCAGGCAGGTCTCGAAATGTGGGCTCAGGCAATCCACTCACCTTAGCCTCCCAAAGTGCTGGGATTACAGGCTGAGCCACCAAGCCCGGCTGAAACACTCTTTTACTCTTGATTTTCATTAC
>NW_006989843.1:0-824 GCF_000164805.1 Carlito syrichta
TTGGAAGAATTAACATTGTGAAGATGTCCATCTTACCTAAGGCAATCTACAAATTCAATGCAATACCCACCAAATTACCAGCAACATCCTTCTCAGACCTAGAAAAAACAACACAGGAATTCATATTGAAACACAAACATCCAAGAATAACCAGAACAATCCTCAGCAAAAAAAAAAAAAGCAGGTTGTATCACATTACCAGACTTCAAACTTTACTATAAAGCTACAATCATCAAAACAGCTTGGTATTGGTATAGGAACAGGCATATAGATCAATGGAATAGAATTGAGATTCCAGAAGCAAAACCTCAATTTCTCAACCAACTCATCTTCGACAAAGCCTCCACCGCCTACCACTGGGGAGAGGAGAACCTATTCAGTAAATGGTGCTGGGAAAACTGGCTGACCACATGCAGAAGATTGAAACAGGACCCCTATCTATCCCCATGCACAAAGGTTAACTCCAAATGGATCAGAGACCTAAATGTAAAACCTCAAACCATAAGAACCTTAGAAAATGAAGGACATACCCTCATGGAAATTGGAACTGGCATCCAATTCCTGAACAAAACCTAAAACCCACAGGTCATAAGAGAGAAGATAGACAAGTGGGACCTTATTCAACTGACAAGCTTCTGCAAAGCCAAAGAAACCATCAAGAGAGCAGGGAGACAGCCTACAGACTGGGAAAAAGTATTTGCCAACACCAGGTCTGACAAAGGCTTAACATCTTGGATCTACAAGGAACTCAAACGTGCTGAAAAGAAAAAAAAAACAACAACCTCATTATAAAATGGGCAAAAGATATGACAGACACTTCACAA
>NW_006989844.1:0-363 GCF_000164805.1 Carlito syrichta
GCCAGCCCACTGAATCACAACACCCTGAGGACTTGGCTTGCTAACCCTTAGAGATGACACTTCTGGGAGTAGGCTTACTAGCCTCCCTACGACCCTCTCTGGGGCTTGACTGGCTGACCAATTTGAGATGACACTCTTGAATCCCAGGCTGAACTGAAAAATCCACATCAACTTGAGCATTTTTCTTCCCCTTAAACAGAAGTTAGCTTGCATATAAAATATTATAAAAATACATATATATTTTTTTCAAATCAATATTTTTTATTTTAATGTTGTGGGGTACAGTTAAAGGTTAGGTATACAAATATGCTTCGTTCAGGCACCCTTGTTGATAAGGGATGTCTCCCCGTCCCCAGACAGATA
>NW_006989845.1:0-655 GCF_000164805.1 Carlito syrichta
ATACATTTGTTGTTGTTGTTGTTGTTGTTGTTGTTGTTGTTTTGGGTCCAATTAGTCCAATTAGGATTAGTTAGGATTCTAGTGACACCTTGGTCCTCCTTTGAGCAAACTCGCATTGATACAATTTCCTGTATAAAATCTGCTGTGGCAAACACAAACTACTGTGCTCAGAAATTCCCCCCATCCAAAAAAAAAAAGAATAAAAGAAAGAAACAAAATCACCTATTTGGGTGCAACGTGCACACAGTGGGGGCGGTGGGTACATTTAAAGCCCAGACTTCTTTGTCACTATTCAACACAACCCTATAACCAAAAACTATTTGTACCCCCTAAAGCTATTAAAATAAAGACAAAAGGGGGAAATTGAAGTAAAATGAAAAAAAGGAAAAAAAAAAACAATCACACGTGTGCCTTAATACTTTTGGTATCCTCTTCATCAAATGTGCCAATGCCAAAAGCATCGGCCTAATTGACTTCTCCCTGGGGAGGGATCAAGGGTCGTGGGTATTGTAAGATCCAAAGTATAACACAGTTGTTAGGTGACCTTGATGACCCCATTCCAACCTAACACTCTGTACAAAGGACATAGTGAGAGACATCAACATGCTACATTCTATACAGCATTTTATTTCAGCATATACAAATCAATACTTAT
>NW_006989846.1:0-462 GCF_000164805.1 Carlito syrichta
ACTCGCCTGGGTCTCTGAAGTGCTGGGATGCCAAGCTGAGCCCCTGAGCCCAGTGTGTGGTTGTGGTGGTGGTTGGTATTAATACTCTGAGTTGAAGTTCAGCTCTGTTGGCCCTCTCTTGGCCACTGCAGCCTCCACTGGCTGGTCTCCTGCAGACCTCCCACCATGGCCTACTGAGTGACTGGAATGACAGGAGAGCACCACAATGCTTGGTTCATATTTTTGGCTTCTTGTAGACATGAGGTCTCACCAAGTTTCCCTGGCTGGTCTCGAACCCAGGGTCCCAGACCATCATCTTGCCTTGGCATCCCAATTTGCCAGGATGACAGATGTGAGCTCCCATGTTTGGCCTCCACACCCCCTCTTGGGAACCCAACGTAGGCCCACTATCTTCCAATGTACTGGGAATCTGGAAGGGTGGTCGGATTTGCCCGCTGAGCCGTCCCTGGGGGAGCACCTGAC
>NW_006989847.1:0-3378 GCF_000164805.1 Carlito syrichta
GACTGGAGTGCAGTGGCCGCTCCTGGCCACCACTGCCTCAACCTGCTGGGATCTGGTGATCCTTCAGACTCAGCCTTCCAAGTAGCCAGAATTACAGGCATGCACTACAACGCCCTGCTGATTTTTTGATTTATTGTAAAGATTGGGTCTCGCTGCCAACGCGGATCTCGAACCCGCGGGCTCAGGCAATCCACTCACCTCAGCCTCCCAAAGGTGCAGGATTACATGCTGAGCCACCGAGCCTGGTCAGCTGACTTTACTGCCTGACTTAATAAGCTATCCAGCTGGCTAGGCAGCTGATGCAACTATGGAGCTACCTCGTTAGCCAGTTGACTAGAAAATTGAATTAACTAGCTGACTTAACCAGCTAGCCAGCTGACTAGCCAGCTGACCCAACTAGCTGACATAATTAGATAGCCAACTGGCTAGCAAGCTGACTTACCTACTGACATCACTAGCTAGCAAAATGGCCAGCCAGCTGACTAAAATAGCTAACTACATTCATATCCACCTGGTTTGCCAGCTGACTTAACTACCTAGCTAACTAGCTAACCATCTGACTTGCTAGCAGACATAACTAGGTGACTTAACTAGCTAGTGAGCTGGCTAGTCATCTGATTTAACAAGCTAGCAACCCAGCAAGGCAGCTGGCTAGCCAGCTGACTTAACTAGCTAGCCAGCTTATTTAACTAGCTGACTTAACTAGCTAGCTACCCAGCTATCCAGCTGACTTTACTAGCTGAAATAACTAGCTAGCTACATAGCTAGATATCTAGCTAGCTACCCCACTTAACTACCTGACTTAAATAGCTGGCTAGCTGACATAATCAGCTGACTTAGCTGACTATCTACCTAGCTAACCAGCTGATTTTACTAGCTGAAATATCTAGCTAGTCAACTATCCAGCCACCTGACTTAACTAGCTTTTTAAGTATCTAGCGACCTGGCTAGCCAACTGACGTAAAGAGGTGACTTAACTAGCTAGCCATCTGGTTAGCCAGCTGATTTAATTAATTGATTAACGAGCTAGACAGCTGGCCAGCCAGATGATTAACCTAGCTAACTTAACTAGATATCCAGACGGCTAGGCATCTGACTTAACTAGCTCTTTACCTCTCTAGCCACCTGGACAGAGAGCTGACTTAACTAGGTGACATAATTAGCTAGCCAACTGGCTAGCCAACAGACTCAAATAGGTTACAACCTTGCTAGCAAGCTTGCTAGCCAGCAGACTTAACTAGCTGTCTTAACTAGCTGGCCTGCTTTCTAGCCAGTTGAATTAAATAGTATGCTACTTAGCTAGCCAGCTGGCTATCCAGATGAATTAACTAGGTGACTTATCTAGCTAGCTGTCTAGTCAGCTGACTTAACTACCAAGCTACCTAACTAGCCAGCTTCTATCTCAGCTGACTTAACTAGGTGACTTAACTAGCTAGCCAGCTGGCTAGACAACTGACATAACTAGCTAGCTACTTAACTAGCAAGCTGGTTAGCCAGCTGTCTTTACTATCTGACTTAACTTGCTAGGCAGCTGAACTTCCTGTTGACTTAATGCCTAGACACCTAGCTAGCCAGCTGACTTAACTAGCTGAAATAACTAGTGAGCCAGCTGGCTACACATATGATGTAACCAGCTTTTTAACTAGCTAGCCAGCTTGCTAGACAACTGTCTTCACCAGCTGACTTAACTAGCTAGCCAGCAGGTTAGCCAGCTGACTAAACTAGCTGACTTTCCTAGTAGACCAGCTGACTAACCAGCTGAATAAATGCCTAGCTTCCTAGATAACCAGCATCCTAGTCACTGACTTAACTTGCTGACTTAACTAAGTATCCAGCAGGCTAACTAGCCGACTTAAATAGCTACCTAGCTAGCTAGACAGCTTGATAGCCAGCTGATTTACTAGGTGACATAACTAGATAGCCTGATGACTTGCCAGCACACTTAAATTGCTACCTACTTACATAGCCCTCTGCCTTGACAACTGATTTAACTACTTAACTACCTGGATAACATGCTAGTCAGCGATCTGACTTAAGTACATGGCTTAACTAGCTAGCCAGCTTGCTAGCCAGCTGACTTACCTAGCTCACTTAATTAGCTTGCCAGCTGGCTAGTCAACTAATTTTAGTAGCTACACTACCTAGCTAGACAGCTGGCGAACCAGTTGACTTAACAAGCTGACTTAAATAGCTGTCCTGTTTGCTAGTCAGCTGAATTAACTAGCTTGTTATATATCTAGCCAGTTGACTAGACAGCTGACTAAACTAGGTGACTTAACTAACTAGTCAACTGTCTTGCCAACTGACTTAATTAACAAGCTACCTAGCTAGCCAGCTGGCTATCCAGCTGTCTTACCTAGGTGAATTAACTAGCTAGTCAGTGAATTAGACAGCCTACTTGACTATCTAGCTACTAGTTAGTCTAGTCAGCTAACTAAACTAGGTGACTTAACTCTCTAGCCTGCTGTCTAGCAGGCTGACGTAACAGCTTAGGAACCTAACTAGCCACTGGATAGCCAGCTGACTTAACTAGCTAGCTACCTAAGAATCCCACTGGCTTGCCAGCTGACTTAACTTCCTAGGTACCTAGGTAACCAGTTGGCTAGTGAACTGACTTAACTAGGTTACATAACTAGCGATATAATGGGCTAGCTAGCTGACTTAACTAGGTAGCTAGACAGCTGGCTATTCAACTGACTTAATCCACTGAATTAACTAGCTAGCAAGCTGATTTAACTAGCTGACTTACTCAGCTAGCTACATAGCTAGCCAGCTGGCTTTTCTATCTGGCTTAACTACCTAACTATCTAACTAGCTATCTAGCTAGGCAGATGACTTAACAAGCTGACTTAACTAGCTACCTAACTACCATAACTAGCCAGCCAACGAAAACAGCTAGCTTCCTAGGTAGCCAGCTGACTTAACTAGCTGAAATAGCTAGCTAGCCAGTTGGTTGCAACCTGACAACTAGCTGACATAACTTCCTAGCCATCTAGTTGCCAGCTGACTTAACTAGCTGACTTAAACCGCTAGTCAGCTGGCTAGTCAGCTGAATTAACTAGCTGGCTACCTATCTACCCAGCAGGATAGCCAGCTGACTTACTTAGCTGACTTAAGCTAGCAAGCTGGCTAACCACCTCACTTAAGTCGCTAGCTATCTATGTAGCCAGCAGGCTAGCCAGCTGACTTAACTAATTGACTTGAGCAACTATCCTGCTGGCTAGCAAGCTGACTTGTCTAGCTAGCTGACTACCTTGCCAGCTGGTTACACAGCAGACTAAACTAGTGCACTTAACCAGTTAGCCAGTTGTCTAGACAGATGATTTAATTTCGCTGACCACACTAGTTAGCAGGGAGCTCTCTAGTTGACTTAACTAG
>NW_006989848.1:0-490 GCF_000164805.1 Carlito syrichta
CCGGGTGACTCTCGGCACTCGGGGAGGCCGAGAAGAAAAGATGGCCGGAGCTCAGAAGCTTGAGACCAGGCTGGAAACCATAGCAAGCTGGCATCTTGACCCCAAGCAAAACCAAGAAAACCATGGGTGAGGGATGACCTCTGTGGGAGGATGGTCTCTGGCCCAGAGTTCAAGACCGTCAGGAAGACCAGGATATTGACCAAATTGAAAGACTGTGATCGCAGCAGTTTTGGAGGCCAAGGCCAAGAGGATGGCTAAATTTGGGATGTTTGAGAGCAGCTAGGGCAATCTAGTGAGGAAAGGAAAGGAAAGAAAGAAAGAAAGAAAGAAAGGAAGGAAGGAAGGAAGGAAGAAGGAAGGAAGGAAGGAAAGAAGGAAGGAAGGAAGGAAAGAAAGAAAGAAATATAGGAAGGAAGAAATGAAGGAAGGAAAAAGGAAAGAAAGAGAGAAAGGAAAGAAAGAAAGAAAGAAATCCGTTCTCCTTCAAACC
>NW_006989849.1:0-772 GCF_000164805.1 Carlito syrichta
AGGCAATGCACTCACCTCAGCCTCCCAAAGGTCCATTATTACAGGCTGAGCCACTGAGCCCAGCTCATATGAATATTTTATTGTAATTTCCAGGTCTGAGTAGAATGATGTTCATGTAGTGGCTATTTCATTGAATCTGTAGCTTGCCTAAAAATACAATTTTTACATTAAAGAGTTTAGCAATGTCAGGGAAACAAATGTGTCAAATTGTCATTTATGACATCAGTCCCAGAACTTTGACATTATAACGGGAGCCACATTGAGTACTGAGCAATCCTTAGGCTCCAAGTCCTGGGTACAGTGCTCTGCCAAATGCGGTATACATGGTGGATTTCATTCCCAAGAACTGAAGAAAACCATGTGTTCACACCTATCCAAAAACTTCTCCAGGGATAAGTGACCATTCAAGAATTCACTAAACAAGGTAATTTTTTTTAATGCCGTATTTATTGAGTGGACAGGGAAACACGCTCACTGGGAGGAGACCTGAGGAGGTTGCCCACGAGGCAGTCTTTTATTATTATGTACACTGAATCCTGTTGGAGCTTGGTTATAGCAAAACCTCATGCTATTTTAGCATTTCTATAGTTTAGAACCTTTTAGATGTTTTTCGTATTGTGACACAACCTTTGAGCAATTTTTCTAACAAGATTTGAAAATCGCTTTAGCTACCATCATTGTCAATTTTCCAGATTTTCAATTATCTACATTTTTATACTAATGATCTCCTGTTATTTTGGTTTATGTATATGGGCCCTAAATTCTCTTTTTT
>NW_006989850.1:0-13983 GCF_000164805.1 Carlito syrichta
CCTCGTCCACTGTCACATGCCTGTGTCTTTCCCCCGATGACTTCTGCCTGCACAAATGCATCGACATCGCTCTGTCCCCATCAGCCACAGTGTGCATGCTTCCATCTCCACCATCATCTTGACGTTGCCTGCATGTCTTGTCCAATTCATTCATCGTTTATTCTGGCTTCCGTTTCGCCGCCCTCCAGTGTTTAAATCCACTTGTCTCTCTTTCCAGACTCACCACCTTTCTTCATTCATCGGTTAATTTTTTCAGTTGAAAAGCATTTTGGAAAAACTGTTTTCTGTTTCGTGTTACTCTGTCCTTTCCCAATAACCCTCTCTGCATCTGTGCGTTTTTGTCTTGCACTGTTTAAAAAATATTCTTAACTGTCTCCCCTGTGTTTTCTTTTTCTTTCCCCTTATTTTGGTTAGTTGACTTTCCTGCTGGGATGTCGTCATTCTCATGCTGTGGGGACATTTCCAGTTTTACTATTCCTTCTATTTATTGACTTCTATATACTTTTCCGATGTGATTCCATATATATGTATATCATATATACGTAGTCTCCTTATGGTTCTCTGATCGATCAAACTACATTTTAGGTAGTTGTCACGTTCAACATTATAAAGGTGTTTAGATTTTGTTGGAAATCGCACTGAATTTTAAATGCTGATTAGATATTTTATATTAGATATTCTGATTTTTAAATGTTCTACAGAAAACTACGTGTTTATGTCTTTCTAAAATGTTTCCTTTTATTTACATAACATTATGCAACAATTTTTAAAAAGAATTTGAGGTTATCTCACAGTGTTGTTATATATTAGCTATATGTAAACATAAGTCCCAAGTTTTCTATAATTACATTGTCTCACCAAGGAAGTAACTTTTAATAAATGATCTTCTATTCAACAAGTTTGCTGAGTTTACCATTATGCTAATTTTCTCAAGAGGTAAAAATTATCCTTCGGTGTAGTCCATTCTATCATCAGTGAATAATGATAATCACAAGTTTTGTTTTTCTGATCATTTACTGTTCTTTTTCTTCCTCTACTACTTTGTTAGTAGTTAATGCAATGGAAAATAGGGACAATGAGAGATGACATGCTTCTTCATTAAAAAGAGAATTATATGGATTTCGTGACTTATATGTTTCTCAGTATTTTTATTAGCTACCATGAATAAAGTTAAAGTTTTACCTTTTATTTATGATGTACTGAGGGTTTTTATGTTTTATCATGCAAGGATCCTCAATATATATGCATGAAACTTTCTCATTTACTGAGATGACCAAGTGCCTTTTATCTTTCTGATATTAGAATGAAGTATTACATCAACAGATTTACTAAAGCTAAGACATCTCACAGCCACGTCCTTCATGGCTCTGAAGGTCCACCTGCTTTAAGCTTGAATGTCATTTAGTTTCACATTTTCCCCTTTTCATTAAGATCTTTTGTACATGTGATTGTGCGTTACAATTCAGGGTTACAAATACTCATTGTGCAGGTACCCTTATTGAAGAGGTCTGCCCACTCTAGGCAGATCTCAACTACTGTCAATCCCACCTCCCTGCACCACCTCCCCTGCAGTTTCCTGCTACTGTCAATCTTTTTGTTATAATATTATGGTAGTTTCAAGATCCATTTATGAGTGAGAACATGTGCTACTCAGATCTTTGTTTCTGTGAAAGATCTCTCAGTACTTTAAACTCTAATTCCATCCAGATTGCTGTGAAGTTCATGGTTTTGCTCTACTTTATACCTGTGTAATATTCCACTGTGTGTATATACCACATTTAAAAAAATGCAGTCCTCATTTGAAGGACAGGACAGTTGGTTCCATGTTCTTGCTATTGTGAACAATGCTGTGATAAACATACATGTGAAGGTGTTCTTTTTATAGAGTGTTCTGAGTTCTTCCAGGTATATTCAAGGTAGGGGAATTGCAAGGTCATATGGAAAGTCGATTTTCAGATCTTTTAGTAATCACCTCCCTATTTTCTTCAGAGTCATTGAGATCTTTCAAGAAAGCATTGTAGATGAACTCAAACAACTCAGCTTAGTTTAAGTCCAGGAGCCTCATTCCATGTTCCTGCGAAGGCTCATTCCAAAGGTGATGTTAGGTCAGTGAGCTAGGTGGGTGCCAGTGGCATGCAAAGGATTTCACAGAAGGTATAATAGGAAAAAGAAAGTTTATTAGGAAAGTGTGGCCATGTGCGGTGGCTCAAGCCTTTAATCCCAGCCCTTTGGGAGGCTGAGGTGAGAGGACTTCCTGAAACTGCAGGTTTGAGACAAGCCTGGGCAATATGGTGAGACCTCATCTCTACAATAAATAAAAAAAATATTAACCAGGCTTGGTAATGTGCACCTGTAGTTCCAGCTACTTGGAGGACTAAGGAAGAAGGATTGACTGAGCCCAGTCAGTTGTCACTGGGATGGCCGTGAGTGTACCACTGCACTCCAGCCTGGGTGATGAAGTGAGATCCAACTCAAAAAAAAAAAGAAAAAGAAAAAGAAAGTAGGTCAGAGAAACTCTGGATCTACTTCATCAAGAGTGGAGAAGGAAGCCAGATGCTTAAAGGAAGTGCTGGCCTTGAGTGTTTGATGCTGGGAACTTACAAGGCTTCTTTTTGGGAGAGGGAGATGGGCAAACATTCCAGGATGGGATAACACTTGACCAGTTACATTGGAGATGGAGATACGGTTTGTTTCTTCACGTCTCTGTCAGCAGATGAATGGGTGTGTCAGTCATGGGTGGTCAATCACATAGACGAGAAGGGCTGAGCCAGTAGCTGGGAGACAAATTCTTCAGACAAAGGTGATAACCTGGGAAGGGCTAGACCAGTAGCTGAAAGGCAAGTTCTTGGGATAAAGATGAGATGTCAATCTTAGTGTGTAGTGACCACAGACCTAAGCCCAAGGGGACCATAAAATTGTTTGCTCTTCTAGTTAGTGACTATTGTTGGTTATGCAACATTGTCCAGGTCTGCTCAAGGTCAGTGATCAGAAAAGTTCCACTGTGGATTCTGTCTATCCTTTCTGTCCCCTGGTTGTTTTGAAATAATCATATTTCATGCTGGGGACTTTGGACAATGGTCTGATTTCTGTAGCTGCATTCTGCTGAATTGGGACATAGAGTTTGAAGTATTCGAAAGGAACAGTAAAGGCCTTCACCTCCTGGTCATGTAGTTGGTTTTAAGGGGAAAATAATGAGATGCTGGCTGGGTATGGTGGCTCATGCCTATAATCCGAACACTTTGGGAAACTGATGTGAGAAGATGGCCTGAATCCATGGGTTCAAGACCAGCCTGGGCACTTGGTGAGACCTCATCTCTACAATCAATCAAAAATTTAGCTGAGCGTGGTGGTAAGTGCCTGTAATTCCAGCTACTTGGAAGGCTGAGGTAGGAGGGTCACCTGAGCCCAGAAGGTCAAGGCTGTGGTGGCCATGAGCACACCACTGCAATACAGATTGGGTGACTGAGTGAGACTCTGACTCAAAAATTAAAGAAAAAAAACTGAGATGCTTAGGACATATGTCCTTTTCTAGTGAGAAGGTCTTGAGATTTCTGATAAGACACTCTAATGGAGACTCCTTGTCAACGATGAACATTTTCCATAAAAATCCTAGAGGATAGAGAGCTCCAAAGACAGTCCAGTGGGGGAGAAAACACCCATCCATATCCAAGTCAGTGTCTTGGGTCAGATGAGGAATTTGTCGTTGTGCACTCCTGTTGATATCGAAGTAGTTTGGAAAATTAAATTAGATAGGACTCAAGGGAAGCAGGGTGTCCCCCAGATTGCCTCCATCCTAAAAGTGGGACAAGGCAGTCCCCTTCCAGGGAGTGAGTCCTCTGTGGTGTCCCAACAGAGACATCATCCTCAGAGTCTGGAAGGCTTAGCATTCCAAGATTTTCAGAGTCTTCGAGGCATGGGTCTTCTGGACTCCACAGCAGCTTCCCGGGCATCTGTTTTCAGAAGCAAAAGACTGAAAAGGTCAGTGGCAAAAATAGGGGTCTTAGCAGTCAATGCTTTACTAGTTGATGTTGATGGCTATGAGGAGGCATAGCCAGGATGAACTTGTCACAGGTAGACAGAAAGACAGAGAAAGAGAGGCTTTCTTCTCTTCAGGGAAAGGAAGTCAAACTCATTCACCCTTTGGACTTCAGACTACATGAGGGAGTGCTCTGGCCAGAACTGTCAGATGCCAGAGAGTTACTAGAAGCCATCTGATGCAAGAGTGAAAGAAGGAAAAAAGACCTTCTACCTCTCATATGATTGGGTGATGGTGTGATGCTTTCCTCTGGGACCTTCTGTCTCCACCAGGGTGTGTTCCTTGCCAGAAACCATCAACTGTCTCTGGGATTGGACACAGTCCACCAAAAGTCTCCTGTTGGAATAGGAGTGAGTGTGGGAAAAGACCCCATTAGGAGAGTACCCCTTTGACTCAGAGGAAGAGGAGGTTAAGAGCAAGCACTCATCTCTCACCCAGTTGAGTTGGGGCAGTCTGGGCCATTTCCTCTGGCCTTTGGGTCTGCCAGAGAGTATCCTTGGACAGAACTGTCAGTTGCCTCTGAATTGCAGTCCATAGAGAGATTGGATTTGGAAAAGAACAAGGAGCGAGCGAAAACCCTTGAGTAGAAGAGCCCCGTACAGGCCACTAAAACGTTAGGTCAATGAGCTTGACCAGTGATGCAGGTATGCATGAATTGCACAGAAGGTAGATTAGGAAAAAGAGAATTTGTTTAGAAATTACATCAGAGCGAGCGATTGGATCCACTTTTCCAAGAGTAGATTAGGACGTCAGACACTTTAAGGAAGTGCCAGCCTTGTATATTTGAGGCTGAGGGCTTAGAGGCTCTTTGCTTTTGGTGGGAGGGAGGCAAATATTTATGGGTGGGATAATACAGGAACTGTAGCCATGGAGATGGAGTGGTGGTCTGTTTGATATATTGCAGACAGTAGATAGATGGGTATGTGATACATGAATGGCCATCCATCATCGATGAGAAAGGCTGGGACAGAACTGGGAGACAAATTATTGGGACAAAGGTGACAACCTAAGAAGGGCTGTGTTGGCAGCTGAAAGACAAGTTCTTGGGACAAAGATGAGATGTTAATCTTAGCAACTTGTGATCAAGTAGAATAAAACTCACCTGAGGGCAAAAAAATTGGTTGTTCTTTGAGTTAATAGTTAGTGCTGTGCTTTCAACATTGACCTAAGAACATGGTCAGGTCTGCTCGAGGTGAGTGACCAAAGAAACTCCAAAGGGGGCTCTTTCCTTTCAGGTATGATTACCCTTGGCTGGGGAATTTTGCCAGGCTACAAAGCCGATTGGGCATAGTCTGAATTTAATGCAGCATGAAGGAAGTGACCTTGTGACTTGAGTCAGGCTACATGGCTACATATTCAATACCCCCTAAGGTATCAATGAGGAAAATAGAGAAGTTTCCTTTGTTACCCTTGGTGAACCTTTATTCTTTTTCTTTCAGCTGTTGTTCTTTTCACTTCAATTTTCCACAGTTCCTTCTGAATTTTCCAGGATAGGTTGTTTAGGGGTCACAAACTGGTTGCATAATTATTTTAGTCACAAACCTTTTCCTCCCTCTTTAATTTTCAATTTATTTTCTTCCCTAGTTGGAATTCAAGACATTTGATCAGCAAATTAACTACACCATGAGTTTGAGAAGTAGCCCAAGTATTTTATCTTTATGATAATTGCCAGTTCTTCATCTAATTCATTTATAAATTTGAGTTAAGGAGAGTACCCTTTTGGTAGTTAGCTTAACTTTCTTCTGATAGGCCTGCAGGTTGTGTAAATGTTTTTTTCACATCTTTCAGAGTGTGAAATTACAGGTTCATCCAGATCTTATTGACATCGTTGTATTTTATTCTAATGGACTATTCTTTGGACAATGAAGAGGATAGCATTTAATACATGTTTGACAATATTTCAAGCCTGTTCACAACCTGCTCTTAACATTTATGTAAATCCATTAAAGGATTCCTCCAGTCTACCTTTGCTGTTCAATCCTTGGCTTTACCTTCTGAACCAAATGACATAAATCAGAGAATCCAGGGACCAAAACAAATCCAAGAGGGCCATGCAATGGATACTAGAACTATTCAATTATGCCTTCATGTTCTGATTTTGATGATGGTTGATAAACCTAGGCAGGTTCTCCTCTGGTAGACACAGGGTGCCCCCACGATGGAGCCAGAATGGCAGTAGAGAGGAGGAGGAGGACAAGGGGAAGGGAAGTCTGGAGAAGGAAGTCCCGAGGGAAGAGGAGGAGGAGCTGAATCAGCCACCTTTCAACTCAAACACTGACTTGGTGATCTTCTGTTTCCTCTCATGAATAATTAACTTCATCAGAGCCTCTTTAGATGCCTCTCAGTGCCATTTTTTGTTTAATTTTAGCAGCGACTTTCTAATAGGGCACACAGTTGAACACAGTTTAGGTATTTCAAAGGTACCTAAGTTCTGGCTTTGTAATTTGGGGTCTCCAGAAGGTATGGAGACCATTTTTCTAAATAATTGCAGGAAATGAGACCGTGAGTATTCAACGTAAATTTAGCTGATGTTTCTCGTGCTTGATCTCACTTTAAGGAGGGAGATTTGGCTTTAGACATACAGTTGTCCCTAATTTGATTTTTCTTCATGAATGACCAAAGACCTCGTGGGAAGAGTTTTGGATCGGATATCCTGCTTATGGGCATGTCTCCTCAAATGTCACTCTTCAGTCTCATTTTTCCTCTTCGTATCCTACTGATCCTCAAAATTTGGGCAAGGTAGGTTCCTGATGACTAACATTACTGTGTGTCCACCAGATGGAGAGTTTGTCTGTATGCTAAGAGATTCCCTGTGAGACCCTTTAAAATCATAAGCAATAAGTTCTAACCTTCCTCCAAAACTTGGTTGTCTCCAGTGCCTTACAGCAGGCAAAATCGGGTGTTTTGTATCCTCAGGACTTTACCTCTGGAGCATTTGGAAATGGTATTCACACAAGAAGAACGTTTAGATCTGTCAATTGAACTGAGCTTTGAAATCAGGACAAATTTTAAGATAATTTAGATCTCTTCAGGCACATAGATTCACTTCCCAGTTTTTAGAAATTGCTTTCTCCCTGACCAAATATTAAATGAGAAAATAGTTTGTAGAAGTTTAGAGATAATTCCAAACAAACCGTTGACATCCAAGAAAAATAAATAATCACAAAGTTGTGATTAGTAGAATCCCAAGATAAAAACAAATGAAAAATTTACTTTACATTTGAGCATCTGTTTCAACTCTATTGAGTGAAGAATGTAGGTAGCTCAGATAAGTCTCAAATGAATCCTGGAGGACTTGGATCAATAGGGGCGTTATTGGAGATTCCTTGAATCCAGCAAGGGGGTGAACGAAAGTCATTTCTGCTGGTACCAGGGCTCTGGCCATTAGTAAAGTGACAGGCATAACTGGAGGTACCTTTCAGTCTCTTCATCGTTGCCAGTACATAAAGTTTAAATAATGAGATTCAGAAAATATAAGCTTAAGGATCAAGTTTATTCATGTACACAGTTTGAGGATAGACACCCTGAGAAGTGCACTCTTATTGAATGAGCTTGATGTTCCAAAGTGGAGGAATTATGGTTTCATTTATAGAGGAAAAGATAGAAAATTCTAGCAGGGTTACAATATCTTCCACACAAGACAAGTGAACACCACATGGTGGTTTGGTAGGTTACAGTGTGCTACATCCCAAGAATGATCATTACTCTGTGCAAGGAGTAGTGAGTACGGGAGTGCGGGTTATTTCTGGTGTTATATGATCTTAAGTATTTACCAGAATTTTTAAAAGGCAAAAGTTGACACTGCATGCCATGTAATCCAGTTTCCCTAAATACATTACTTCAAAACTCAGGAAAGTTTAAAGTGGCAATGCTTTAAATTTTAGTTACTTAACTTCATACTGGTTGTGATGTTATTCTTGCTTATACTTTGGTGCATAGGATGACAGCAATTTATATTACTAGGTACATGAACAAATTTCATTAGAAAAAAACTAAAGTAACATAAAAATTGTCTTTGTTAAGTGCACTATTTGGGGCATTAAATATATTCACAATGTTGTGCAACCATCACTCCTGTCAAGTTCCAAAATATTTTAATCACCCAAAAGGAAACCCCGTACCCATCAAACACTCATCTTCAGTCCATTTTTCCTCCAATACCTCGCCGCAAAATGACTGCCTTCTGTCTCTATGGATTTATCTTTTCTGGATATTTCACATAAATGGAAAGATGCAATATGTGACTTAGAGCCTGGTTTGGGGCTGTCTTTGCTAGCCTCTCTCCTGCCAATGTGGTCTTGTGGCAGGTGGCTGGTGAAAGACTGGGGTCCCTTGTTGCTCTTGATAGAGCTTGAAATGGAGTGACCTCAGATACAGTTCTGGAAGTTGTTCAAAAGGCCCAGATTTCCTCCCTGTGACCACTCATCCTTGCATAGAGCTCTGACACGTGTTGCTCTCAGAGATTCCAGCAAGACAGGAGAGCAAGCCTCCCATGTGGAAGGCTCAACTTCTCAGAAAATAGTTTGCAGCCATGTTTTGTTGTAAATAAGCTATGTTTTATCTTAACGCTCGTATTCTTCTGAATCGACTTCAAGAATCCATGTGTCTCTAGACCTAATTCTCAATGTCTTGAACATTCTTGTAGAGCATTTGCACTTCCTGTGGAAGAGAGTGATCGCGCCTCATACACGCTTTAAATAGTCCGGTTATTTCTATAAAATTCACAAACTATCTGTGCTCCTTTTTAGACTGGGTGAGATCCAGTGCAAACTAGAAGCCCATGAAACCAATAATTTCAAATGATCCTTTTCTGGGAATATTCTTTCTTTCTCAGCTCGGAATTGGTTTTATTGGGAACACATACCTCCTCGTGATACAAGTACACACTTTCATGTTTCAGCCTCACATGAAGAGCCCTATAGATTTAATATTTACCCACTTAAGTTTTGCAAATGCTGTTACAGTACTTTTCCACGTGACTCCAGAAATTATAAGTTCCTTTGGAAAGGTATTTTCTGGATGATGTTGGCTGCAAGGCAGTGTTGTACATTCAGAGTTACCCGAGGACTTTCCCTCTGCACCACGTCTTTCCTGAGTCTGTTTCAGGCCCTCACCATCACGCCCAGCAGCTCTAGGTGGGCGGGGCTCAGGCCCAGACTGTCCACGTACATGCTCCCCGCATTCTTCTTGTTCTGGGTGGTCAACATGCTGATCTACAGCCGGGTCATCATCAGCACCGAAGGCCCCTTCAACGCCAGTGGCCTTGGGCCGGTGTTTTCACTGACCTACTGTAAGGCAAGGGAAAGGGATGTGCTGAACGGATCCTTGTTTCTAGGGGCCATGATCATGTGAGACATCCTGTGTGTGCTCCTCATGGTCTGCACTGGTGAGTACATGACTATGCGTCTCATCACATACAGCAAGAGAGTCCAGTATGCCCGCAGGACCAGCCTCGGTGAGTGGCGCTCGCCGGAAACCAAGGCCACCCGTGTGATCCTGGCGATGTTGAGCTGCTTTGTGTTCTTCTACTGCTGCAGCTGCTGCCTTACCATTTATGTAACCTACAGGCACGATATACCAAGATTGGAGAGGATCTCCAATTTTCTGACTGGTTGTGATTCAGTGATCTTTCCCTTCGTGATTATCAACAGTCGTAACAGATTGCCCTTTCTGAACAGTGCCTTTGTAAAGATGAGAAAGTCCTCTCCACAAAGTATTTTTTTCAAAGGACTGAATGACCTTACACATTCATCTGGCACAAAAGGCATATGATGAGCATTTCTCATCTCATAATTTTAGTAAGGCAGAATTCAAAAAGAAGTTGAATAATTTCTGCTTTGAAGGCATCTTCCAACCATCAGCTTAGTGTACACACAGATGAATGGCCAGGCTTCTGGGAGAAAACTTGGACAAGACAGCTTCACCTGGAAGGGCACTCTGTTACATGTTCTACACTGATTCTCTAATATTCATAGCTATGACTATAGGGATGCCCCTGTTTTAATGCAGCTTATCTATCGTTTCAATTACAATAACTACATTTGCTGGATTATGCTAGACAGATTCTTCAATAGACCAAATATTCATGTCTGCACCATTGTGCATGAGACAGGACCTAAAAATACCATGGAATGTATTTATAAAACATTGTACACTGATTCTAACACATTTAAACTTAAGTCACCTTCAAAAGTACTCTCTGTTTGATGCAATACACCTGTCAAGATGCATTTTTCCACTGCTCAAAACACATTTTGCATTACTCCATTTTGATGGCCTTTAGTGCTTCTGCCATATTTGTTTTATCTTTTCCACATTGGCAATATGTTTCCCTTTGAGGACTTTTTTCATCCGGGTGGGGAAAAAGTCACTCGATGTGAGATCAGATAAATACAGAGGATAGGACATGGAGTTCATGCCATTTTTGGTCAAAAATGCAGAACACTCCATGGTGGGGGCAAGTGTGCTTGTAAATTTTTTATCATGAATGGACAAGCACGTGGAAACTATCTCCAACAAATTTTACTGAACCTGAACACAGTTCTCACAACAATACACTGATGCTGATGGATCCCTAGAAAACTTACCTAGCAGGGGAAGCCTGTATCACAAGGGACCCATCCTCCAAAAAAATAATTGCAGGTTTATTGGGCACCTGCCCCCACCCTGTATATTAGTCCTGAAGTCAAAGTTTGAGTTTACTGCATGCTGTCATTTGTATCTGGTTTAATACTAAACTGATGTGAGGTGGAAATATGACCAAAGTTCCATTCCCCATGAGTAATAATTTCAAAACATAACTGTATTATTCATCCCCACTTTATAAAACTCACATTATGATTTTGATACCTAAAGTTTTTAACCTATTGTCATCATTATAGGCATTTTTAAACTTCTATTCTCTTTTGGGTGGTATATTTTATGCCAATAGAAAATATTTTTAGCTTTTTGACTTTGTGCTTTATAATCCAATATTTATCATTGTCCACCAACAGTTCTACAGTTAAGATAGATTAGAAAACATGAAAAGTTCTGTTAGAGAAAACAGGTAGCATTCTAAATAAAATAGTTGAAACTTCTTTTCATTAAGATATGCTTGGCCAGGCACAGTGGCATAGCCTGTCATCCCAACAATCTGGAGGCCAAGGCAAAAGTTTTCCTGAGCATGCAGGTTCGAGATCAGCCTGGGCTACTTGGCAAGACCTTGACTCTAAAATAAATTAAAAAAATTAGTCGGACATGGTAGCACGCACCTATAGTTCTGGATTCTTGGAAGGCTGAGGAAGAAGGATCACCTGAGCCCAGCAGGGCGATGCTAGAGTGGCTGTGAGTGTGCCATGGCACTCCAGCCTGTGCGACAGAGTGAGACTCCAAGTAAAAAACAAAACCCAAACAACAACAGCAAAAAAACTATTCTCAGATAAGTGAAAGTTAAGTTTCTGAGAAACAAAGCCGAGTAAACTTGATGCTGATGCTGCAGCTACTCTCAGGGCATTTGAAAATATAACCAGATTCTGGAACTCCTTGGGATAGCTATATGGACTATTAGGCAAGATGGCAGACAGTGACCCATGAGGTAAGAAAAGGAAAGTGAGGCTACATTCTTCTTACAGTGAAACAAATAATACACGAGGGCACTCAACGGTTGAAATTTAAAAGGAAAATATAGCAACAGGCAATACTAATTCTAAAAAAGGTAAGTTGTGTATATATAAGATATCCAGGCTAGCACTTATGATGGAGAAAGCACTATAATAATGATACATGGATCTATCACATGGACCTAACTGGACTTTACACTTATAGAACATTTCACCAATAACTGCCGAATATACATCCTTCTCATCTCTGCATGGAGCATTCCCCAACAAAGACCATATGCGTGACCATAAAGTAAACCTCATCATGTTTGAAAACAATAACATTATGCCAAGCATTTTCTTAGAGCACAGTGGAATAAAAGTAGAAATCTGCACCAACAGGAGTTCCCAAAACTACACTACTACATGCAAACTAAACAGCTCTCTCTTGAGTGACTACCAGGAAAACAATCAAATGAAGGTAGAAGTTTTAAAAAATAGTTGAAACAAACTTAAAAAGGGACACACTAAATCCACTAACCACAAAAATGCAGTTCTGAGAGGAAAGATCATAGTATTGTAAGCCTACATCAAGAAAGATAGTGAAATCAGAAATAAACAGCTTAACCTTGCATGTCAAAGAACTAGAAACACAAGAGGAATTCAAGCATAAAGCAAGCAGAAAAAAGGAAATAGAAAGATCAGAACAGAAATCAATGAGACTGAAGAAAAAAGGATACAAAGAATCAATGAATCAAAAAGTTGTTTATACTATCAAACTATTACATTGAGCAGTTAAAATATATGTTTGTCAATCATACCTCAATAATAAATACACTTGGCCCAGAAGTTAAAATAATAAATAGACAATTGCCTGGACTGTCATCCAGGTTTTGTTTTCTTAGCAAATTAGCAAAGCAACATAATAAGAAAAGCCAACTGTGCACATGTGTCAGAACCTCCTGACCACTCTCAAACCCACAGTCTTCTCTTCCTCCTGAGCACACAACTAGACAACACTGCCCAGCCCCTCAAACTGGGTCAAGTGACCTCCTCCATACTTGTTTTAAGAACACCATCTGAGCACATTGATGTAGTATATTCTAGTTCCTTAATGCCTAGTTAGCACTGACACTGCAGCTGGTAGTGTTCTGAGAACTTTATAAATATGAGCCAGTTAATCTAACAACCCTAGTAGGTGGACACTGTTATTAGCACCATTTGATAAATGAGAAAAGGGAGGATCAGAGAATTTCTTGGGCAAATTAACTTGTCCAAATTCACAAAACTCAAAATTGTAGCTAGAATTGGAACTCCAGGCTTCTGAGATGCAGTCTGTGTTCAGTCATGTGCCACAAGCCACGGTCATGCCCTAGGATTTCCCAGCCTCCAAATCCATGAACCAAATATGTTTCTGTTCACTATAAATCACTCAGTCTGTGGTATTCTGTGGCAGTAGTACAGAATATGGACTAAGACATCTGGCAGTAGATCTGATCAAATATGTCACAAATGAGGAACAACTTTTCTGAATCGTGTTTTAAAAACCCAACCTCATTCACAATTGGGGAAATATAAATTAAAACAGTACTGTAAGACCAGCAATTACACCTTGGAAGTGTCCCCTGGAGAAACTCTTCACCTGTGCTCAGTAACAAGTCCAACAAGTTCATGGCCACATCACTTGTATCAGTGACCAACCACCAGCAACAGACTTCATCAATAAATGGGGTTGGGAAAACTGGCTATCTGTATATGGGAGAATGAAATTGAACATGTATCATATGAAAATCAACTCAAAATGAATTAAGATTTTCTCATGAGACCTGAAATTATAAAACTACTAGAAGAAACATAAGGGAAGAATTTCTTGATATTGGTGTGGGCAGTAATTTTTTACATATGACTCCAAAAGCACAGGCAAGGAAAGTATTAATAGACAAATGGGATTGAATAAAACTAAAAAAATTGGGCAATCCCCTCAGGTCCCCTACCACTGTGGGAACTTTTATGTCCTCTCAATAAATTAAAAATCATAAACCAAAAACCTAAAAAACTAAAACATTTCTGTGTGGTAAATAAAACAGTAAACAGAAGGAAGACATAAACCACAGATGGGAAGAAAATATTTGAAAATCATATATTAGATTGGGGATAATATCCAAAATATATAAAGAACACAAAGTACTGAATAATAAGATGATAAATAGTTTCTAAAAAATTAGGTGAGGGGCTTGAATAGACATTAATCCAAAGAAGCCGTACAAATGGATGAATGTGTTTTATTTATTTATTTATTTTTATTGATAAATATTTTTTATTTTGGTTTTGTGGGGTACAGTTAAGGGTTAGGCATACAATTACGTT